>NC_135435.1:7400000-7700000 GCF_051991255.1 Vanacampus margaritifer
TTGGCCATTACTTACTTCCCCAGCACAGGTGATAAAATCTTCAGTCGACATTAAGTGGTAAAATCAGTCTTTAACGGTATTAATTGTACATAAAAAATAATGAAGTTATCAAATTAATTATGGACAAAATATTAACTTTTAACTGCTGAAAAAAGTATCCCTCTATTAAAGTTGCAGTGTGTAGCTGTCGCCCCCTATGTTGTAATTCTGCATTACAACAACCCAGGGCTTAAAGTACTCCGGCAAGAGTCACTAGAGCAATGATAAATCCAGCGAAGTAAACAAATACATGTGGGGAATATTTGACACGTCTGGCAAAACACCAAAAGGCCAACTTCATAATAAACCTTCCCATACCAAGTAATATGTGGAGCGCAATGCCAATGGACGCATTTATTTAGAAGTTTTTCCCGGGAGCTTTTTTCCAGTCGCGGCGCAACGGATGACTTGACTCGTCCTGCGGAACGTGTGTCTGCCTTTGTTATTGCCGGCGTCAACAATTGCGACCAAAGTCAACAAAACAACTTTGTACAGAAATCACGTTCTGATTGCAAATTAAGGGCATTAAAAGAAGACTTAATTACGCTGACATTGTATTGCACGGTGCCTGTTGCCAGTGTTTAGGGCATCTACAGTGTTTGCGTGCTAACGGTGCTAGTGACTGCAGCTAGAGTCATCGGACTACTTTTCAAAGGCAGTCTAATCGACGTGACGATTGCACACTTTGATGCTGACAGCCGGACATAGTTGCCGTTACTAGAGATAAGTTTAATAAACTGAGCTCACGCAATTGTGCAGTTGATGGTCGACAAAATCCCAACTGTGGTTCTGACGTCACTTTGTCTCACAGACCAAAAACTGCTCAACTCGGAATTTCATTTCATACAAAGTGCTGTACATGGAGTAAAATCAGTCATGGAATAAAGACAGGTAAAACAAAAATGACACCAAATAAATTAATAATTATCTTAATTGGGTAAATGAAAAAGTCAATAAAATAACACAGGTATGTAAGTAAATAAATTCATTAATAACAAAATACAGCAGGCACCATAAAACATTGAAACGATGAGTCTCATGCCGAGTCAAACACCAAAGAACAAAGATGTGTTTTAAAAGTGGGTAGAGAGGAAGAAGGTTGCCTAATATTTAACAGAAGGTCATTCCAAAATCCATGGGGAGATAATTGTCTAAAATCTCCCTAACTTTCTAGAGAGGAAAATAATGTGCTGCTAAGCACAGTTTAAATTTAAGGAAAAACTTAAAGAAGTGTATTATCTAGAAATGAAAGTTGGTCGATCATTAGTAAGTGGAAATATGTTTGTAATGTCTTCTGCATTCATAATTGTTCTTTCACCATGCAAAAATATTATTTTTACCCAAATACCTGATTATTCAATAGAATTTTCCGTAGGATATTTGAATACCAAAATATTCCATAGCTGCAGCACTAGAGGGGACTGCAACCCGCAGTGCTATACTGTACTCTACATAATATAAATGGATAATGAAAGAGATGACCTGACATTTGGGGAGGACTGGCCATTGGGAATTTCATGAGTTTCCCAAATGCCCAGTCCATCCACAGCGACGAATCGAATAGTAATGGCTTGATGTCGGTCGAACAACAAATCGGCACGTTGGACACTGCAACACCGCTGCCCGGAAAAAGTTCAGGCTCAGGATTTTTTTTTTTACTTTATGCCCTGAACAACCTAATCGTCACATTTTTATTCTGTTGTGATGGACAGCTGTTTGGGAAAAAAAAGATGGATTCTTTGGAAGAGGTGATTATTGTATGATTGTTTTTTTGTTTTTTTGCCAGAAAAGCAAAATACAAATGGGAGACGACATGCCATACTCTGCCCACTGCTAGGTAAAATGCGTCATTTCTGGTATGTCATTTTTGGTGCACCATCGCATGGACGTCACCAGTCAACATTAAATATGAAAGATGAAATATGGGGAAATACATCATCTCCTGTAATAGTGGATTGGGTTAAGATGACAAAAAGATGGGAAAAAAACACACTGTAGGATACCATCATATTGGTCAAGTCCACATTCATTATGTATATTTATGTAAAATGTTTTGGAACGAAAAAGCAATACCTCATTTTGATTTTGTATTACTATTTTGCCCGTTTCAGGTTATTATAGTGACCATTATGCATGTTGTTCTTTCCCTTAACAGAAGATTACCAACATGCTTTTTTTTTTCATTTTGAGCGGAATCCTCATAACTTAATGGCAACTTGTCAGTAGATCAAAAATACACTTTCTTGTTTGAGTTCCCCAATAAGTTGTATTATACCTTATATTGCTATCATATATCATAGAATATTTACATCAACAGAACACCACCCACAAATTATGTTCAATTGCTTATTTAATATGCTTAAAATAGCTAATTTGTGACACTGTCATTGATTAAAATTGTACAAACATGTTGGCAGCACCAGCCGTGCACATCAAAGTCTGCGGTCATGCAGAAGCCGCCACCGTGCAAAAAGCCTTTTAAACAAACACAAACGTCTCTGTTATGTCTTCTTCCCTAACTCTTTCTCAAAGGTGAGGTTATGCAAAAAATAGAACAATGATCCGACTGACCTTGTTTATTTGGTGGATAGTCATCTGTACGGAGTACTTCCATGGCTCACGAGGGTCCTTCTCCAACGAAGTATTAAACAAAACAAGCCTATTTAAATGTATCTAACCTCACTATTTCCGTCCATTCGTTATTGTCTAAAAAAAACCAGTCTTTAAAAATAGGCGGCAATTTTGCAGCGCAGCTTCCGCAGAATGAAGAAATAGGTTTTGCACTTTCAGACAATAACAAGAGTGTCAATCTATTTGTCCTCAAGCTATTTTCACCACTTTAAATTGGTTAATATTACATAAAATAACTGAATAAATGAATAATATATATATATATATATATATATATATATATATATATATATATATATATATATATATATATATATATATATATATACACGTGTGTGTGAGTGTATATATATATATATATATTATTCATCTGTTATTTTATGTAATATTAACCAATTTAAAGTGGTTTTGTCTCATTTTTACGCAGGTCCCGTCACCATATATATATATATATATATATATATATATATATATATATATATATATATATATATATATATATATAGATATAGATAGATAGATTTGAGCATATTTGGGCATGTGGTTTGTTTGTTATGGACATAAGTTGTGTGCCCGACATCGACGATGTATCTTCATAGTCAAATCACAAATGATGTGCAGCATTTCTGTATGCACTAGTCCACCTTCTATCTGTCCTCCACCTAAGTGGAGTGTGAGTGTGATAGAGAGATTGACACTTATTGTAAATGCTTTCAAAAAAACACAATGCATGAAGACATCTGAATGACTTTTGCACTGACCTCTGAATCAGATTGTTCAGTAGAACATTGCAAGGTTCTAGTTGTATTTTATTTATTTATGTAATTTACTACTATAAATTGGTTCAGCTTTTTGCTTTGATAACAGTAGTGTTGTAACACATTATATGCAGCACAGAAACAACAAGCCAACTACTACTACCTATTCTATATTGCATTTGAAAACAACACCCCTTTGCAAAGGTTTTACCTTGTTTTTTTTTTCACACTCCTTTTTGGATGTCCTAAGTATTGAAAGAAGAGGCTACTAAATATTTGATTCTTGAAATTAAATACTCTAGCCAGGGATACCCGGGCTGATTGACAGACAGATATTAGGTCTTGGTCTCGTAAAGTTACAAGTTTAGTCTGAGGTTATCAGTGGTCAGAGAAGTTTTTATCCTTCCTTACCTCATTATTGTCATGAGTAGAACATGTCATTGTGGGATAGTTGGTGGGGGCGCCATGTGAAGACAGTCTGGTACATTCATTATCCAAAAAGGTTTCCTGAGTCTACAGAGCACAAGGTTGTTCAGACTTTCTGAGCAGACAAGTTCTTTGTGGGTGCTTTGTCCTGTAGTGTTGTTTGTTTGAGTCCTTTAGAATCGGATTCAGATTCAGAATCATCTTTAACTATGTTAAAAAAAAAAAACATCCAATGAATTTCTCCGCTTGTATGAGCTACTAGTATTGCAGTAACAAGCACCTGTGACCAACAAAGCTATAACACAGAAGTACAGAGAGTCTTTAAGTAATGTTGTGTTTCGTTCACATGGCAAGATTTTTAACTGTGAGACACCCCACACATGGCGAGAAAAAATCACGGGAGTAACAGTTTTGAACGTACAGTGTGTGGTGTGTAGCACGATCAAAACATCACACCCAAACCGATTTCATTTATAAATGTTTCCCGGATTGATGGAAAATCTCGCAAAACAGCTCAAGATTAAATGTGACTCCAGAGTAAACAAACATTGATGACCATTTGCGATACCTCCTGGTTTGTTTTTAGCAGAAAAAAAGCTACATAAAACGAAAAGGCGTTTTTTAAAGGAGTGTCCGGGCACACCACACAAAACAATCTGCGATTTGAGATCGGAGCGGTCCAAACGACCTTCGGAGCTGCCGAGATCATTCTGAACACACCACCCACTGCAGGATTATCTGTTAAGATTATCTTTTAGATATCAGCGCATCCTTCCCATCGTCGGGAGGGGAAATTCGGGGCTAAAATCGGGCTAATTCTCCTGCCGTGTGAATCCGGCTTAAAGGTTGGGTGACCAGAGGTCCCAGTTTACCGGGACAGTCGCAGCTGTGAGCCTTGTGCCCCAAGTCACAGCAGATTTCAGACCCAGTGCAAACTGAGCTTTTCTGGCGCCATATTTACAATGTTACAATGCGAGACCGACGTGAGGGAAATAGTACAGCCAGCTTCCAATAGCTGCTGTGACCGAGCAAAAAAAGGTTAGATAATGGTGAGTGCATGACTTGTTTAGCACTGTTGAACTGTCAACCAAGGGAACAATTAGCATTAGCTAAAGTAATAACATAACCACCGGTCACCCAATTGACTAGCGATTAAATTTGTTATAAATAGTTCCTGGTGTGAATTTATTGTGTATTTGATTTTTGGCAAATTTTTACCGTTCAAGTTTTAAATTTTGAAAATCTCGTCACCCTGTGTAAGGATACCATTAGGGTTTTAGTACTGATCAATGGCAGCTATGCAAATTATGCGGTCATCAAGCAAAGTTAAGTTGACCAGTAGTGCATTAATTACAATACAATGACAGTTGTGAGATGATGCAGATCATCGTCACCCGTGTTCAAACACAAGTGTTTATACTTTAGCTGCTTTGGCGTGACTGTAGCTGATAGCAACCAGCTCAATGGCCTAGTGTTATAGTGTCCGCCCTTGATACTGGGATGTTGTTGAGTCCATCCCCAGCCGGGTCATACCAAAGACCCCTACTTGACACTCAGTATTATGATTCCCGAGTGCGGCACCACTGCTGCTCACCGTTCCCTCAGGGGATTGGGTCAAATGCGGAGAACGAATTTCACCCCACTTAGGTGGGTGTGACAATCAGTGAGTGGTACTTTAACCTTTAACTCTTGAATGAATGCACATACTGTTACTGCTTGTAGGAATAAAGCCATGTGAAACACATTAGTGATGGTGTCATCCTTGGTCACATACGAGGGTGTTAGAAATGTTTCCAGCATTAACTTGGAACAGCTTCTACAGAAATAATTGAAATAAATGTTATCATCTTTACAGATAATATGAAAATAAGTTAGTGGAGACTAAATGGAATACCTTGATTTATATATATGAAAAAAAAAAAAGTAGTAGCGGCGAGTTCCCGGTAAAGGATAAACCACCTTTTTCCTGGGGTTTCTATAGTAGAATGATGTCAAGGTGCATTGATGTCACCTAAAAAATAAATCAAAAGTGAGACATGGAATTTGCCAAGCCGCATGATGACTAGCCACAAAGCTTCTGGGAAAATGTCCTAAAGACAGATGAGACAAAACTGGACATTTTCGGCAAGGCACATCAACTCCAGCTTCAGAGGGACTAAGCATACCAAGAAAAGAACACTGTCCCTACTGTGAAACACAGAGGAGGCTCTGCTGTGTTGTGGGGCTGCTTTGCTTTGCAGGGTGTCTTGAATCTGTGCAGATTATTTTTAGTATTTTTTAAAATGTATTATTACTTTTGTCAGATTCAGTTCTAGTTCTTTTCACCAACAAATGTGTCCATGTGTGTAAGCTGTTGTGAGCTTTGGCAGCTTGGATAAACTAAGGAGGAACGCGGACTGTGTTGTGGGCACAGATTTGAAAACAGAAAGGTGGTCAATGAACAACTTTGTGTCTATCATAGAAAAATCCGGAGTATCCACTCCATAGCACCATCTCCAGATCTCCGGTCAGAGATGCAGCTTCAGTGACAAGCTGCTGTCACTGCCCTGCTTCACTCACTGGCTAAAGAAATCCTTCATCCCCCATGCTATGAGGCTTTTTAATTCCACCCTGAGAGGGAAACACTAATATCACATTCCCGTAACTCTGTACTGGCAACACTATGCACACTAATCACCACACACCTTATTTCGGACCTTCATACTGCTCTGAAATAATGACATATTTTATTTTTGTAATAAAAAAAAGACAAGCATAGATGTGTTTTATATTATTATTTTTTATAACTTTATCCCTTTACCTACCAACACAAACAATCAGTAAAGGACATTAAGAAGCAAATTTTGTTTTTAATCAACCTTAAAAGCAGCATTTTTAAAGACACTACAGTCATCACATTTTGTTGTTATAGAAAATAAATTTAAAAAAAAGTGAATGTGAAAATAAATCTCCATACGGACAAGTTTAAGATAGAAAGTCACTATGGCAGTAATTCATATTTCCATGCATTGAAAAAGAAGTAATATGGATTTACAGTGTTTCCAAACATTTGAGTTGTATTTCATTAAAAATATAACTTTTCTTCCTTTCCTATTATGTTTTGTTTTTTTAAACCATCAAGTGACACCTCAACCATTTGATAGAGGCAGGCTCATATTGTAAAAACTTTTGAATTTTGTTATAACTGCCCCAAGAATATATAGGGGCAAACATTTTTTTTGGGGGGGGGGTTTGAAGATCTTAGTTACTTTGTTTAATATTTATTATTGTATTATTTTTCACCTCTTCACTATTGTTAGATATAGTGAATTTCCCTTGTGAATGATTAAAGTCTCTCGCTCCACTGGTCTCTCTCTACATGTACCTACATTTCTTTAAAAAACAAATGTAAATAATATTAGACAAGGATAACCAAAATTAACATTGAAGGAAGTTTTTAAATGGTCATTAAGGTAAAAACAACTTCAAAGCTAACTGGCCCAGTGTGAAAAAGTACTTGATTGATTTTTTGCAAACCAAATCCAAATTACAGAGGAAACTGTGCCTCTTTTGTAAACTAGCAAACTACTGTTTGTGGCCAATGAAGTACAGAAGCCGCTAAGGAGAAAAAAAAAAAAAGTATATTTTTTCGATTAAAAAAATACCAAACTATCAGCCTGACCCCAACAACTCATTTAATAGACCAACCCTACTGTACTTGGCATAAGCTGTTTGTTCCCTTTGGTACTTACGAACAAACATTAGTTCAGATCAAAGTGCAGAAGTGCAATTTTTTTTTACTTATTGTTGCGTGAAGAGTGTGTGTTTAATTGAGAATGAAACAGTATTTTCTATTGATGGACACAACCTTAAACTGCTTAGCAACTAAATGAGAGGAGACTCCAGTACAGTCATATCAGGATATTGCTACATAACAATCACTCAAACCAGGATTCTGAACTCTACAGTATGTATCCAACATTGATATGTGTAACAACAGCAATGGTAAACGTTGCCAATCTTGAATTGATAGTATTTCTGTTGGTCTATTTGCAATATTTACTGTTATTCCTGGTGTGAGCGTGGGTATGCTAATCAGATACATACCCTGTGGATAGCTGGATTGGGATGACTCATTCCTGCAACACATGCTCAATTGGTGTTTGTGTGAAGTCCACCTGCATTATCTTGAATTTTCTAGTAAATTTGGAATAATGATGTTTGGATTGCAACTCTTAATATGCATCGCTGTTTAAAACAATTTCAGACTTTCGGACATCATTAACCCTGCATGGTTTAAGTGAACCAATCAGGATTTTTGCTCCCACGTTGCCCTGTTCAAATATCCATCACGGGAGTATATGTAGAAAGAGATCAGATCTGCCTTGTTCATATGTGGATTTAAAACACACACACAAATAAAACTCTGCCAATGTGTATGTGAGCGGATTGGGTGCACACCATGTAACTTATAGCCTGACGTCACTGAAATGCGCACATCGGTGACGTATGGTAAATACACCCAGGGCATTGCAAAGCAAAGGCTGGCTGTCTTTGTCCTCTTTGTCCTTTTCAAGGTCAAAGTGTGGGCTGGAGCCTTTTCCTGCTAACTTTGGGTGAAAGACAGACACACTGGACAGGTTGCCAATCAATCATAGGGCGGATGTAAAGAGTTTATTCAGCAGGAATTGATCCCACTCTATCTGAATGTAAGTCAGCTTTCTGAATTACTACACTCTCAAATGAGATTTTGACAGTCTGTTGGGAATTGCCTCCAGTAGAATGGTAGATGAAATTTCCTATGGGAGGCGGAGTGGTACAATCTCAGGGTTTTTCCTGGCTCAAATTGAGGCAGAGGTGGTATCACCCTGACTATGATGAGTGACTACCGATACCAGGTATCAGTATGGGTGCCAATACCAGTCTTATTTTAAGGTATCAGTACTCGCGGTGGCGACCGATACCTTTATGGACCGCCCTTCTGCAGCCATTTTATGATCAGGCACTAGTAATTAGACATATGAATACAAAGTTGCCATTAATTTTTGCCTTTTTTTTTAAAACTACAATAATAAAAAAATATTCACTGGTATATATTAAATTGTAAATATATTTCAGCATTGTTGTAAAACACTATTATGTTTATTGTATATACTGTGTTTTTATGGCTTTGGCAATGGCTGGAGTGCGCTTCGCAACCAAGAAATGGGCATGTGCAACTAGGACTGTGCAATTAATCGAAATTCAATCACGATTTCGATTATTACTTTCCACGATTACAAAATGGAGGGGCAAATCTATTCAAGTTGGATACAGGGCCTCAGGCACTCTAAAACAAACAAAAAAAAGTTCCTGTTTTCTCGACTCTTGATGGAAAGAAGATTGGGGTTGTACACTGCTACAAATACCTGGGCATAACTGATTGACCTTTTTCAGACTATAACATTGATTATCTTTTATACATGCATGCTTCTGCACAGTATTGCCATCAAATTGATACAGTTTACCAAGCTTGAGGTTCATTACGAATTGTAAATCTCTTACTCACCATTGTGATTTGTATTCTCGGTTTGAATGGGCCAGCATTGGTGACCTGCGGGTTCTCATTGGCACACCTTAACCTTACCTTAATACGGCAATTGTTGGGCTACTTCCCCGCATCTTTGTGTTTTTATTAGGCAGAAATGTACCCAAAAGTATTCAGTGCATTCTCAGGACCTGTTTTTGCTCTCTTTCCCAAATGCCCCCAAAGAAATTGGAACTGTGTCCTTAAATGTTTTTTTTTTTTATCTCAATTGAAAGACGTAGAAGCAGCTTCCATAGAATGTCGAAGTTTTAGCTTGGCTGTTTGAACAATTTATTGGTAGTTTAATTCAAAATGTGCTTTGCAAATTGTATTTTGTCTCTCTTTGTATTTTTTATTTTATTTTTTTTGCTGCTGCCTGTCTTCGCCAGGTCTCTCTTGAAAAAGAGGTTCGTAATCTCAATGGGACCAACCTGGTTTAATAAAGGTTCAATTAAAAAAAAAAAATAAATATTGATGAATGTAATAATCAGGTTCAGTTTTAAGTGTTTTTTTGAAAGAAAATGAAAGCATTATTTAAGCCCTTATTTTAATATGACAATATGATGGGGCATGTCCATTAGGCAGTTTGGAGACCTGCTTATAATTGCTATGTTAATCTGATGAATGAATCGCCTTTTTGGTGACCACAGTATGTCTGCAAAATGAATAATTTTTGCAGCCCCATCTATATCGTTCTTTTGAAAGTGTATGTAATTTAGCATCATTGGGGAATGCCTTCAAGAAATGTGAGGCATTGACCTTATCCATGTGGCCAACACAATCTATATTAACAGCTTCACCCCGAAAGAGCTGTTATTCTCAGCTAGACTGCTCCCACTCATTGCTTACTCTGTTTCCTGACTAATTTAGTTGGAAAGAACATGTCCGCTTGACATTACATGACAGTATTCACCTCACCCAGTAATGGTAGTTTCCTTGTCATTGTTTCTTTCCATCGTGTCTCCTGCCATACTTTTAAACGGATTATTAAAGCAGTGTATCTACTCAAAGATTTCCGTTCTTATGCTTGCGGTATTGCCCACTGTGCTTCTCATGTTTTCATGTTATGGATGAATTCACTTTAATCCAAGCATAGTCTTCTCCTTGTCAGCCTATTTTTGAATGGAAACCCAGTAAATATACTTTGGCAACTACACCGTCAATTATGAGCCAAGATTAACAGTTCTACACTGCTATAACTGCCCACAATTATAATACTAAAACTAGAGATGCGACCAACTGTAAAGGGCGCTTGCAACCCTGGCCATGTTGGGGTACTGGCACGTTAGGGTACTGTGACATTTAGGACAAGAACCCTCACTTTGTCATGATCTTTTTGACCAGACAAACCAGTGATGTATGCTTTAGTACCAGTAATCTATGTACATATACTAAACAGTCCCCACTAAAAATATAGGAAAAAACATTTTTATACTGAAATACCTAGGAAACAGTCACATATCTCAAAATCATTCCATCAGCCAAATGGTCATAAACATGTCCTACTATCCAAAATTTTATATACCGTGAAAAAAAAGTGAAAAGTCTAATTTGGTGGTTAAAATAGTATTACTATACTGTAGTTATATTGTGAATTTATTTTAACATAGCAATATAAAATAATACAAAATAAATGGCAATACTATCTCAGCCACTACATTGCCGTGACCATCTCCAATACACTGATATTTTAAAACAAAATAATACATATCTGTCAATGCATTGATGCCACTTCAGAGTTTTCAGAACAATTTCTTGATTTCATACCGCAAACAACTAAAAATAATCAAACTGTTCATGCTAATAAGGCCTAGGGCAACTTGAATAAGAATCTGACCATATGGGAGCAGCACGAAGAAGCACCCCTGTCAAGCCCCCCTCCCTGAAGCCGCCTTCACTACCCCCATTTCATCCCCTAGTTCCTTTCATTTCAGACTGCATTGTCACTCCAGTCTTCAAACTACTGGATGCATCTTCCTAAATGCCTCTAGATGTGTTTTCCCTATTACTATGTCTTCCACCATGAAACCTTCATTTAGCTTGACTCCTCTTTGCTCTCCCTAATGGACTTGGCCCTGTTCTTCCTTTGTCTTCCTTTAGTGCCATGAAATTCACCTTCAGGAGAGAAAGCCATCTTTCCTGATGCTTCTTTACATTTTGTGAATATAGTTAGATGATTCTGCCCCCTCTTTTCACTCCTGTCTTCTCTTGAGCTTTATATAGTTTGCATTGTTTCCCTGGCACACTGTATTGACTGTCATGTCACACTTAAAAGAAATCTTACATTGCTGGCACCAATGAAGCGCATAATCATTTTGAATAGATGCTCTGCATCATATTTGACCCTATTTCTTATTTGCTGTATAACAAAGTTATTCTTTTGACATGTCTGTTGCATTCTATGGCCTTTTCTATAATGTGTCTTCTACATTTGTATTTGCTTCATATGCTGGCAAAATTCCCAAATGTGTAATTGTAGTGTTTTTGTTTTGTTTTTAAACAGGTTTCACAGTATTTAAAAAAATTAAACAGTAGGACTTGATGATTCTTGGGAATATGTCACTGTTTCCTGGGTGTTTCAGTATAAAAATGCATTTCCCATATTTAGTGTGAATGCTGAAAGTATGAAATGTAAAAACGTAGACAACTCATCAACACCGTAACATTGTAAATTACAGTACATTAATTATAGTGCAATGTTGTTTAACAACTGTTAAAGTTATTGATGTACTTGAAGCAGGTCTCAATGTACTTATCAAAGACATTCACAGAATTAAAATTAATTTGTTACTTACATTTATGGGTGATTATGTACCGCTGTGGTGTCAAACTTGTGTTTATTATGGGTCACATCAAAATTACAGTGGCCTTCAGTGTGCTAGCTGTAGCCGTATTTAAATGTTAAATTTCCTTGTCCTTCTCCTACCCCTCCTCTTTGTAATATTGCTAATAAAAAATAAATATTTATTTGTAATTACTCCTACATTTCAATATTACCGTTTTTTAACCCAATAATTTATTTGTAAGCCAAGTTTAGTTGCAAAGCTCTTAATCACAAGGGTGCCAAGGGGTTTCACAGTTGACAGAGAATGGCGACTGGGCAACATTTTTGTCACATAATATACTACTGTACAACATTAGCTAAAACAGTATGAGAGTCCATTTAATGAGATTCAGTGCCGCAGGTGTAGATTACCTAGGGGTTCTTCCTCATGACCTGGCCCGATCAGTAGATGCAGAATCCTCTAACTAATTTTTGCAATAAAAGTCAAGAAAAATAGAGACAAGCACCGACCGACTAGCTAGAGTTAAGTTTAAAAAAAAAATAATACAATTGTAGTTTTACCAGAAAGAACTGACAAATGCCTGAAGAAAGAAAGATGAAGAAGGACCTGGAATAGAATTGTATGATTGCTTCACTAATTATTTTCAGTATCAGGGTGAAATCAAAATGAAACTTGGGGGACTTAAGGTGCTTCAAAACTCATTATATTCAATTCAGTGAAGAGTGAGAAAGAAAGATCACATGATAAGATCAAGTGAGGTATATTGTTTTAGTGTACAGATTTTAAAAAATGTATTACCATACTGTCATTGACTTTGTTTTTTGTTTAGTTTTTTTGAACAAATGCTATTTTGACACCTCTGCAGAACTTGACTTACAGGGCTTACTTTTTTGCTCACCAGCCAATTTGGTTAGTGGTTTCCTAGAGTTACTAACCCCTCAGCATTTTCACAAGCCACAATTTCGTTTTTGGACGCTAGGGGTTATGTGCTACCAACTTCCACATTCGGAAAAACAGGTTCAAGTACTTCCTTCCAGTTAAGGTAGCCAGCGCCCTATTGCAGGAAAGCAGGTATTCTATTCTCCTAAAATTTAAAAAGGTCCATATGGCATAAGCTAAATGAAGATAACCGTCCAGAAGATAACTAGTCATTGTATCTACAGCTGCACATAATTAATACCTCAGTTAAATTGAATGTATTCAAATCATTTAAACAACTAAACCCTAACACAGAAATAAACGGCTATGTACAAAAAGTTGTGATAATAAGTAAATCAGAATTTATGAATTACTATTGTTTTTTTGTTTTTAAATATGACTGATGACCGAACAAGAACTATCTCATTATTTTCTGTATTTTGTTGCATTATTGTGCTTTTCTGAAAGCCATTATAATTTTATTTGAATTTCATTAAAAATAAAATTAGACGTGTTTAGCCTGACCAATCTTATATTTATACTCTAATATTTCTTTTTATTATTATTTTTAAATTCACAGTTACAAAATCTGCCCGGGTAATCAAACTCATGAGCACAGCTGTGTACGTAATGTTCTCTCACTTACAGTAATATAGGGAAGAAAAAATACTGCGTCTCAAAATAAGTCACGTATTTTTTGGGACTGTAAGTCGCTCTTGAGTATAAGTTCCTTTCAGTTTAGATTTTATTTTGGACCACAATTTGTTCCAAATTTTCTCTTTCTTTATCAGTCATTTTCTGAACTTTCTCCCTTCCTTGTTTTCAAATCAACTTACTGTTGAATCTCTTTCCTTTGCGTTTTCATCTCCGTTGAGTTGTTTTCCAAATTATAATGCAAATTATGTTTTTTTCTAATTTAAAAAAATATATATATAATTAGTCTAATGGAAAATGGCACTCAGCATAATTTTCAAGTCTTTAAAACAAAGTTTTTAAACAAACCTCTGGAACATAACCGTATTCTTTTCAATGATTATGCACAGCAGTGGTTCAAGACATTTTATTAGGGATGTTCGATACCACTTTTTTTTATACTGATACTGTACTCACCGATACCAAGTGCAGATACCATTAGTACTTATGATACATACATACATTTCCCCCTTAAAAAAACAGACAGATTTTTTAAAAGACCCATATATCCCAATTATAGCAAATTTCCTTAAAATTGCTTGAAATTATTGGCAATTATATTCTTTCAATTTGCTCATAAAAGTCAATTTACATAGAGCACACAATAAAATTTATCTAAAAAAAAATAGATAAATAAAGTGAAACTAAAAAAAGTCCTAATCAAAATATCTGGTTGTAATAAAATAAAATATCACCGTTGCAGCGGCGGCCACACAGCTTCGGGCCGGCCGGGCTCCCACGAGTCGGCCGCACACTCGGCCTCGTTCGCCGTATCCGCTCTCTCTCTCCGGTAATGATCCTTCCGCAGGTTCACCTACAGAAACCTTGTTCGTCGTCGCCGCCATTTCCGCATTCCGCTTGCCCCTTTGATTTGAATCAAATAAGTAACATCCACTTTGTCTTTCTTAATTTGCGTTGGTGATATAAGCGGCTAAATTAAAAGTAGCCCGGGCATCCACTACGCTAAAGCCTTAAACAAACGAGTTTTCTAGACAGGAAAAAGCCCTCAGACTTTTTGTACTCGACATACCTGTGGCGGTCAATAAATGCACAATAACCTTTTAAGCAGTTAGTTCTTGACAGAAAAACGGCCACAAGAGCGGGGACCGATACCAGTATCGATATCCATTGCGAGTACAGATACCATGAAATATGTCTGGTAACGGCCATGGTATCGGTACTCGCCCATCCCTACATTTTATAGATTGTAAAGCACAGAAAATAATCATTTTCTGAAATAAAAAGCTATTTCAATCAGAAACATCTTAACAGGTCACATTACATTTTAACATAGGACCTCGTATTTGATAGCAGCTTGGGGCAGCATGGCTCAGTTGGTTGAGTTGTCGTCTACCAACTCACAAGTTGTGGGTTTAATCCTCAGCCTTTGTGACCGTGTCCCTGAGCAAGATACCCCCCCTCCCCCCTTCCATCCTGTAGCTCTTGATGGTCCATCATCAGTAGGTGAATGATGAGACAGTGTTAAATTGCTTTACAAGCAGTATACAAATCAGCTAGAGGAGGAAGTATTAGTTATTCTCATTTGTAGTATTACTAATTGGGCATTGCTTTAAATTCTAATCTGTTAGCTGTCCCGTGTTCAGATGTAGTAGCCTAGTCAAGTTACTGTAAACATGTGCAGCACTTGAAAGAGATTCATTCATTCTAAGAAGATTTTATTTTGATTTTATTCAGTGATAAAGCAATATCTTTTTCTTTTTTCTTTTAGCATTCAGTGGTTCGACAGCTCATCAGGATGTCTCACTTCTTACATTTTAGTCACTGGCAGTGAAGTGCATTTGAATTAGATTTAGGATTTTGAGAAAAGGCTACAAATATAACATTGAGAATATATGTTGTTTTAAATGTATAAGTAGTAATTGAAACACAAGTCACATTTTTTTCTATTTCTATATCAATTCCAGCCATAGTTTAGTCATGTTTCAGTTTTCTCCACAGCAAATGAAGCTGTCACTGTTGTTTTAACTTTTCAGTTTAACATTAAACATTTAATGTGTTTATGTTCTTATTGGCCTTTAATATGAAATACAGTAATTTCCTTTAAAAAAAAAAGATTACTTTTACAATTTTATTACCCAATTATGTAATTGTATTCAAAAGTGCAAGTTTGAAGTGCAACTACTACCACCATACGTTTAGAAATAAATAGCAACTAACCCAGGCACTCAGAAGTTAATTCAACGTTGTGAACACAGCGCTTAAGCCGCCATTCTGCCTGCATCTTAAATTAATGTCATACTGGCTGCCTTTGCATTTCAAAACTAACTCACCTTGTTCCCTGAGCTTATTTAAATGTTTAAATGTGCTCTTCATTCCCTTTGACTTGAAATGAAGAGTTATTCCCAGAATAAATTGTTAATTGTACTGGAGAATTTTCACCTGATTTTTGGCACCCTCTAGATCTGCTGAGCCCTGGCCTTAAGTCAAAGGCTCAAATTGATTTTTCTTTCAAAATTGGAAACAAAACATCGACCATGAAGATTCAACTTTTGTGGTCTCTCTCGAATTCATGGAGGCAGTTAAAGAAAACTATTTTTGCCGGCTCAAATACCTACTTTAGTCAAACTTTGCCAAAACACTGCAAACAGTGCTGAATAGCTGAGGTATTAAAGTATTTGTTGTAACTCTTACAAAACTCTAACTCTGACAAAAGAAAGATTATCGAAACATACAAGTTGCCATTTGAGCTGAGCTTTTGGAAAAGAGTGTATTGTTCACTCACACATTAGACACACAAACAGAATGTTTAATTTTCACGTAGCTGTAGTTAGGCATCTGAGCCATTACTGATCACTATGCACATAAGACTGACAGACTAATTGTAGAAAGCTGTCATGTCTTTATCAGTTTATCTACTCAACAAGCCATCTGTTTTGCTGTCCCTTTTTCTCAATGCTGCCTCCTACATGTAAGACTAATGCAAGGAAAGGCATTCTCCCAAATATTGTTCAGAGAGAGAACAAGCAAAAACATTCAATTCAGTGTATCTGTGCTGGCAACTAATGAATCTTGCCCGTATGTTGCATTTGAATGTGAGAGAAAAAGTTCACATCAGTGTGCAACATAAAAACAAATGATTAAAAGCGACACAAATTGATTTTTTATTTTAACTACTGTAGAATGTAACTGGTGATAGAATTTGAGAAAAGCATTTAAGTGAGATTTATCTCCAGAATAAGGTTTATCATTTATTGTTTCGCTATGCTACCGTAAATCTACCCAAGTAATAGTAGTTTAAAACACAAGTTGTGCCATGATTTCTCTCGTGCCATAAACCGGCTCCGTGCAGTTGTCTCGCCATGAACTCTGTATACCAGAAGAAGAAATGCAAACCGGTTAGCTTCACTCTTGCCATGGCAACGGACGCGACAAGAAAAGCGATCCTGCACCTGTGTCTCTGTCTCCCTAATGGTCTGTCCGTTAGTGTAACAAGATCTGTAAAAACTCCTCTCAATGACATTTTAGATCCCTCACTGTAACTGACCTGGGCTTGGGAGTCACAGGTAGGATTTAGGTGAGTACTCTGGCTTCTCTCAGGTTCCTGCTCCCCTTAATGAATTCAACCATACGACGGCCTGCAATCTGGCCTCTTTCCCCCTTGACCATATGGGTTTCCATAAACCACACAAACCACAAATGTATACGTTTCCCATTCGTATTCTTCATATACGTTACTTGTTATTATTGCTGTTTTTGCTGTAACATACAAAGTGAGAGTCTGTTACATGTTTGACTTTTGTATTAGGGAAGGAACAACTCTTTAATGATGCTGTGAGGTCACTGCTGAAGTGTCCTGCAATATACCACCTTGCAGCCTCACTGCACCACTCGCATAACTCTAACTCTCCTGTTCCCTCTGCTGGGAAAGGTAGATATCACACACCCAATTATCAAGAAGAAAATACTCATTAGCTTGATTAAGAACCTGTTTATCATCCAAAACATAGGTAAAATATGACACAGACGGTGTACTTCCAATATTTGACTTCCTAAGGGGAGATTGGCTTAAGCGGTACCTACCCAATGAAATACTAATGTGAATGACTCACTCCAAAGTTTGGTGTCAGTCTTCAACACAAATGCCAGACATGGTCTGCCCATGTGATGTCTTGACCAAGATGAAGCAAGTAAAATAAATGGCCTTGTAAATGTTAAACATGTGTGTGCTGCTGCATGTGTTAAATAGGGTCAAACAATATCAAAACTGTTTACCTAGTCAGTGCAGTTATGGCTTCTACGTGAATCCACATTTATCAGTAAGGAACCCCATATAAACTGCATGCTTTTCTTTAATTGCATAAGTAAACTGAACAGAAGTTACATTTGTTCTTTTGGCCATATCTTTCTTATGAGCTATAAACAAAATTGTTGTGACAAGTACTGCACACTTCAGACATGAACTAGTTTGTCTCATTGGCACTTTTCGGTATGTCATCTGGTTTTATAAAAGCCAATCTTTTTTGCTTTTGCTTTTCCCTTTTTTGTATTGAATAGCACAACAGGCAAGTTCATTATGCGTGTGACTCATCCCACTAGCCCACACCCCCTCCCCGTCTGCTGCTGTGCGCTGAAAAGGAGAGGGAAACGCCATTGATCATTTCTTTCCTCACACATTCACGCACACAGCCCACCTTCCACGTCACTATCGATCGACATGTTTAATGTTTTTGTGAGGAATGGCTAGCATTTCCTTGTCAGTTATAATGTGACATTATCAGTAAATTAAGCAGACAACTATCTATTCTTATTTGTTTTACTGCATGTATTTGTAGTGAGGCAATAAGAGAGAGTTTTGTTGGCTGAATTTTTTCTTTTGAAATTGTTTTGTCTTCAGGTGTCTGACAGTTGAGACAGGAATTGTTCAGTCATGAAATATCTTTATAGTGTCATGTTGGTCACGCTGTAAGAACATTTCCTGCAAACAGAAGAGCATGTCTAGAAGATAAATGTTCATTAATTGAATTGAATCTGTTCATGATATGTAGTTTTAAAGGAAAAACATCAAACCAACTTCTCATCCGGGGTTATATAGCATGGGCAACATCCTAAACAGGGAAGTTTAGATTTCTCTTTTCTCAGCCCTTTGTTGAGCTTTTTCAGGGGGTTTCTGAAGCATTCGCAGACCAGCTAAAAAACATAGTCTCTGCAGCATGTCCTTGGTTGTTCAATGGGCCGCCCTAGTGGAACACGCCCAGAGCACCTTAACTGCAAGGCATCCAGGAGACCTCCCCCATCAAATACCTGAGTCACCTCATCTGGCTCCTTTTGATGTGGAGGAGCAATAGCTTGAATATGAGTCCCTCCCTTTATGACTGAGCTCTTCACCTCATCTCTAAAGGAGACATCTTTTTGATCACGACCCAGAGGTGACCATCCAAGACCAGAGGTGGGGATAGTAATGTAGATTGACCAGTAAAGCGAAAGCTTCGCCCTGGCTCAGCTCCTTCTTTACCTTGACAGGCTGATTAGAGTCTGAATTACTGAAACGGCTGCACGAATTTGATCCCAAGATGCTTGGTCTCCCCTAGTTGGTGTAAGATCTCATCCCAGAGGGGAGGCACACGCCACCCTTTTCCAAATGAGGACCATGGTCTCAGATTTTGAGGTGCTGGTTCTCATCCCATCTTCTTCACACTGTACTGCAAAATGCCCCAGTGAAAGTTGACTTCACACTACACCTCATTATCTGTAAAAAGTATCAGCGTAATACTGAGGTAAAATAAAAAACCTAGACTACCTCAATGTCTCTGCTGCTACTAGAAAGGATGTGCATAAAGGTTATTAACAGAACCAAGACAGAGGGCAGACTTGGCAGAATCAAACCCTCATGTAAACAAATTCGATACTACCGGCAATGCAGGACCAAACTCTGATGCCAGTTGCAGAGGGACTGAAGAGTCTGTATGGGGTCCCCCATAATCTTCGACCACCCCTCCGGACTCTCTAATAGACACATTCAAATACACTTTTCAAGTCCACAATGCATATGTAGACTAGTTGGGTGAACTCTCATGCACCCTCCACCACGGCCAGGACAAAAATTACAATCACATCCACCTCTGGGATTCTGTTACATAGTAGCTTTTTTTCACCTCAGTGACCTCAACCCCAGGAATAGAGGAGCACCTCAATCGCCACACTCCTTTTCCTCATACAAAGACGTGTCTGCGAAATTTGGGAGGTCTTTCAAGTCTTCCAACTACTCACTTCTTGAGGTCTAATCCCACTTAACACAGTGTTGATGGTGTACTGCTTCTCCCTCCTATGAGGCTGGTTGGTGAACCAGAATTTCCTCAAAGCTAACCAGCAGTCGTCCTCCATGGCCTTACCATCAGCTGCCTCCACAGTCCCACAGGCCAAAAAAGCCCACTCTTTCTTTTGGCATTCCTCACTCGTTTAGTCCACCAATGAGTTCAGTATTTGATACCACGACAGTCAGTGACCACATTATGACCACAGCTCCAATCTACCAATAGAGGAATGCAAGCATAAACATGGCCAAGCTGGACACAGTGTCTCCACCTCACCCAGGACGTGAAAGTTCTATTGGCAATGGAAGTAAAAACAATTATGACAGGATACTGAGATGTTCCCAACAGAACCCTATCATACCTTTGCGTATGGACTAGCATCTCTCCCCACTTCCTGTGTTGATTACACTGCCTTTCTTTTGGTCCAAGTGTCTAAGATGTACAAACTGCTATTCAGATGACATGAACACTAAGTCAATCATCAATCTCCAGCCTAGGGTCTCCTGGTGTCAAGTACGCATATGGACACACCTATGTTTGAACATTATAGAAAATCTGTCATGTACACAAAAGTCAAATAACAGAACATTCAAGCTACCTTTTTGATAGGTGCAAGTTATTTGGCTCCAAAGGGTGTTCCACGTCCGGGCAAGGGGAAACATCTTCTAACAATAATGTTGTAGTCGTCTTTCTTCCTCAATGGTTTCCCAGTACAAACACACTGGCGACCAGCAGTGATGCTTGCTTTGTCCCAGTCCGTGATGTGGTTTTCATCATTAGAACAGAAGAACAAAAATATAAAAGAAGCAATGGGGGATCAGGAAACGGGGACCGGACTCACTAAGGAAGGACGAAGAAACAATTTTCCCACACATGGGATCCACTTCTCTGGAGATCATAGAGCGACGGAGGGCGTAGTTGGCGTGGAGCGTCACAATACAGCTCCGCCACGCCGGCTACGCCCAGGAACATCAGCTGATAAGACACGTCACAACTGTCAGTTTGACAGCTTCTGAGGAAGGCGGCAGTCTATGAACTGCTCCAGCACTAATGGGTCCAAAAAATTCGCCCTTTGCCAGTGGACAAAATACTGACAGAAATCCTCTCCTTTGTCTGTACACAAGCTCAACTGAAGACCACTGCCCTTCTGCTTGTATAAGAGGATAACAATTGGTGAAAACAGCAGCATTTGCTCTTACACTTTTTGTTGGCAACTCTGGAATCTGGAAAGGATTATTTCAGTGACTTTCACTGTTCACATCGCGAAAAAAAAGTTTTAAATCTAGAAACAATTGGAAGTTCCTCAGATCAAGTAGCACATTTTAGTTGACTGCGACAGTACAACAATGCTGGACTTTTGTACTGTGCTGTATGAGTGAAAAAGAGACATACTCAAGATAATGTTCTTTGTCCATATGTGTGTAGGGGATGCACAAATGTTGAGGCATGAACATGTGGCCAGTGAGACAAAGTAACGTGAGTCAAAGGGGTGGGTGGGGGTGAGGTTATTCAAAGCTTCTCTGAGGTCAGAAAAGCTCACATCGGTGGGTTGAGGGTTGCCAGGGTTTGGGGGGCCGGTTGTTCAAACAAATAATCGTAATTAACACAACTTTACATTATTTTTAAATTGCCAGTTTTAATGCATCTGTACTAAAACTGGAAAGGACTTCAATAATTTATTTGTTTTTTTCAATTGGTTTGGCTCATTTCATGAAACAGAAATGACAGAGAAATCCCCAAACCACCTTGCAATCGGTCTCATCAGAATTACATTTGTCATTGAGTTCATCAAATTGCAAATGTCTTAGCACATGACTCAATTATCTTGGTGATATAAATTAATTTAAGTCTCAGTCTAATGGTTGTTCTCTCCAAAACATGTCAGTCATCATGTGCACAATAGTATGTTCAGTTTTCCAAATTAGTGGAGAACATATTACCATAAACACTTTGTATGAATTCCTTGGGACATTTGATCATATCATGACAGTGATTGACAGTCAGTTTAAAGTAGAACTTGACTAACAAAGGAGGATGTATGTGATGTGGACTAAAACCTATGGCCAAACTGAGAGATATAACGCATCGATGGCCAGGGTAGGAGAGGGAGTGACGACAGCAACCAGTGAAAGTGTGACTGTAGTTGTGAAACTTTATTTACAGCACTGTAGGCTAAATATAATTTTTCTTTGTGTGTGTGTGTGTGTGTGTGTTTCATATAGAACACTATTAACATTTTCTTTTAATGTTCTCTACAGTAATGTATGGAAGTTACTTTATGTATGTAAATAAAAATAGATATTTCCTTGGCCGTATCGGTGCAGTGTGTGTGACGCCAAACTTTGGAGGCTGTTGTTAATGTGAAATTCTTCTAATTTTTGAGTCAGAATCTTACATGGTGCTACTTGCAGATGTGCATGATCAAAAGATGACACAGTTGATTGCTGCTTTGGTTCGCTAGCTGCATGGCTAATTAGTAGCAGCCAAACTGTTAATGCTTCGTGGGTAAGATGTGTAAACACCGCTTGCATTTTCATGCTTTTGACGTCATTTGTTACTTATACTTGTTCAAAAGAGTCAATAAGATTTTTGTGTTGCCCATTTTTAAGAACATACTTTGCACAACGACTTCATTTATTCCGCGTTGCTTAAGACATACCGTCACATAAGCGATGGTGCGGAACTTCTCTTGTCAAAATAGCTTCATCTTCGAAGATACCGCAAAGTCATGGTTGCCCATCAACTGTGTGTTTAGCTGCACATTTTGTCATTCTTTACTTCTTACTTTTACTTTGTTTAATTCTTCAACTTGCAAACGAAAACAGAGCAGGATAAGGTTGATTCCAACTGTTATGCGTATTTCCGCCGCGCCTGATCGAGTAAATAGGCTAGCAGCTGTTCACAATAATGTCACGATTCTTGATCATATACTCGCCAAGCCCTGTGTATACCTCCCTTTGGAATCGACAGGGTTGGTGGTGTATGGAATGTATATTTTCTCAGCTAGGAGAATAGATACATAAATAATATGTATTACTTGTAGTGTGTCTTTCTGTACAGCTCAGTACCAAATGAGAAAAGTAATTAAAAAAAAAATATCGAAGTTAGCTAATGACAATCAGACATTGCTTTATTTTTGTGACCCTAGAATTATTTTTCAAAGCAAACTGATGAAACTGGCCTGTGCTTAAGTGACTTAATATTTTGTTACACAACATCTGAGGCAATCCTTACAATCAAATGATTTTTGTAATCCCAAATGAGATTTGTCGATGTGAGACAGAGACAACGTGTGCCGGATGCAGTAAAAGCACCCACAGAACATTCTGAGCCTCTTTAATGTTTCACAGTACAGTGTTCTGTTCTTTGGAATGTTTCATTTAAATGTCTGCAGACATAGAACTGATGTGAGCAAAAATCATCAGTTCTCTCTCAATATCTATGTGCAATATTCTTCCATATTTGTGGCTTGTCAATATTTTTGGCAGATTTTGTTCTCATCTATTTCAGCTTCTGAACTTTTATTAATAGGAGGGTACCAATATTGTTATTGTTGTCTAACCTGGTGCGGTTTTGAAAGCTGCAAGTTATAAAAGAGGAATGTGTTCATGGCTCATTCCACCGCCACTTATATTTTATTTTTGTGAGTGCACCAATTTTTTTCAGAACCACATACCTTATCAACAATAACTGGATATGTTGGAAATCATTTTTAAGACGCCAAATGTGTAAAAACAAACAAACACATGGAGAAATATATATATATATATATATATATATATATATATATATATATATATATATATATATATATATATATATATATATATATATATATATATATATATATTTATTTCATGGGTGCAAAAGTATGTGAATCTCTCACTTAATCGGAAATTGCACCTCCTTTTGCAATGAGAACTTCATCCAAACACTTTCTTTAGTGATTTATCAGTCTTTCACATCTACTTTGGGGGAATTTTTGCCACTCTTGCTTGCAAAATGCAGCCAGTTGAGAGAGGTTGGATGGGCGTCTAGCATAAACTGCACGCTTCAGGTCCCGTCTCAGTATTTGGAAAGAATTAAAGTCAGGATTTTGACTGGGCATATCTAGAACATGAATCTTGTTGTTCTTCAGCCATTCCTTAGTTGTATTGCTGGAATGCTTTGGATTATTGTCATGTTGCATGATCCATCATCTACCAGGCTGTTATTTCACAAAGAACGGCTTCAGGTTATGTTCCAGGATTTCACAATATTCCTCTGAATTCATGATTCCCTGGATTATGTGGGGTTGTCCAGGTCCTGAGGATGAAAAGTCAGCCCATAATTTAACATTTTCACCCCCATGCTTCACTGTAGGGTGAAGGTTCTTTTGCTGGTGTTGACTTTTCACCAAACATGACTGTTTTATTTGTGATCAAACGGTTCAATTTTGGACTCATCTGTCCACAGAAGGGACTTCCAAAAAGCTTCAGTGTTGTCCAGGTACTCGCTGGCAAAGTTGAAATGGGCAGCTTTGATCTTTTTTTGTGAGCAGAGGCTTCTACCTAGCAAGCCTTCCATGAAAGCCTTGTCGATTGACTTTTCTTCTGATTGTTGAAGCATGCACGTGTCCCAGATGTAGCAAAAGAGGTCTGCAAATCCCTCGATGTGATGCACAGGTTGGCTTTCACCTGAATTATAATTTTTCTTGTGGGTTTTGCTGATATTTTAGAAGGTCATCCACTTCTAGGCTGGATTGTAGTAATTTTCAGTGTTCTCTAGTTGCAGATGATCTGCTTCACAGTGGAATGATGAAGCTCATTTTTTTTTAAGATAACTTTATAGCTTTCCCCAGACAGATGTGCTGTCTACCCACTTCCTGAGGTCCCCTGAGATTTCTCTTCCTCTAAGCATGACTGACCTGTATGGGTTTACCTGGGTAAGACTAAAAATACTTGGTTTTGTCTCTGTTTCAGTCAGTGATGCACAATTTCTTCGCTAAACCTGCTTTTCCATTTCAGTGGTTAGTATAGCTACCAATTTGTCCTACCTGATGCTACTTGACTGCTTTTTTTAAGCAATGCAGCTCAGGGTTTACTTACTTTTGCACCTACATGAATTGACCAAAAACTCTTTTTAATTAAGGTTTGACTAAACATTTGATTAAAAAAAGAACAATGGTTAAAAAAAAAAGAACTGCATTGAATTGATAAAATTACACCTGTTATTTCCTATCAAATTTATTGGTTCAGATTGAACAACAAAATCAGGTTTAAACAATTGGAAAATCCAAATTGCTCAAGAGGTTTACACAAACTTTTGAGCAGCACTGTATATATATATATATATATATATATATATATATATATATATATATATATATATATATATATATATATATATATATATATATATATACTTCAAATACTTGAAAGCTTTGTTTCGATCATTGGGTTCATTCATACTCCATAAAAACATTTTTTTGGGTAGGTATGGTTGCATTAAGAATTTCACTTGTGTAGAATCTGAAGGAAATCTCAGGGACTCCCTTATGATTTATTACAGAAAAAAAACCCTCTTTGCTTCACTCAAGTGGGACACAAGACCTAAAAGCTGCTGTTACTAGACCAACTTAATTTGTAGTCACGCTGGTCTCTGTTGCATTTAATCAAGTTTAAGGCATTGTTAACGCCTACTAACGGGACAGTGGCAGGTGCTGGTTGGTTTACAAAAAGCTGGGCACATACATGGCACTGAAATAGACATGCCAAGAAAAGTCAACAACCTTTTGTAAATTGAATTTACATTCAATTATTTAAAGGTTTTATTGTGTCTAACAGAGGACAGATAAACTCAGATCTGCACCATACATCAAACATTTGCATGAAATACAAATCTTGTGATAAAAGGACATTACGTTTTGTATATGGAACCCTGTTTAGCATGTAATTATATATATATAATATAATAATAATAATAATAATAATATATAATATTTTTTCCATGTTCTCTCATATAGGTGGTCCTCGACATGACATTTGGTGGCGGTGGTCATACCCAAGCAATACTTAAAGCTGTTTCTGACGTTACAATCCTGGCCTTAGACCGGGATCCCACGGCAATTTCCCTGGCCCAAGAGTTAGCAAAAGAAAACCCGTAAGTGATTTATTACAGCTAACCACAAGCCAAAGCCTATGTTCCTAACTGTCTAGACACATGTTTATACAGGATGGTGGTTAATGTTTTACTTTTTTAACATGAGACTGGACAGCTTCACCTTTTTGAGCAGTGTTTGGTTCGTGGTCAGTTCTGCAAACATATGTAGGTGTGATATATTATTGCAGTTTTTATTTTATGTCTCACTACTTGCCCGAGTCCAATCAGATGTTCCTTACTGGTTACTGAGTTACTTTGTCCAATCAAGTCCATTTCCCTTCTTAACTTACAGCCTTTCCCTCCCCACGCAGAGCTGGTGGGCTGAGCATGTCATTTGTCAGCGCATGGGCCCACGACTGCACAGTGTGAGGGAGATTTTTACCTCCCTTGGTGGATCTATAAGATCGGAGAGGGGAGGTGTTTGAGTAAAAAGAAAAAAAAACATTGAAAGGATGAAAGTAAGAGTACAGGGAGACACAATGCCACGTTGACAGGGAGTATGCGTGTTCATGAGCAAGCTGAGGGAGGATGAAAATGAGATGTTCCGAAGACCATGGCGTGGGAAGGAATCCTTTTACGTAGATTCTGGGGAAACCTCTCTCAAGGGAATCTGCAAGAAAAAATGTGCCTGTGAGCAGGGAATGACAATTAGGAGAGAGTTTCCAAACACTATTCTGTCAGCAGCAATATACCCCCGCTGTAAACTCTTCGACGCCTACTCGTGATGCAAGTTGAGAGAAGCGAGAGAAATCTTGCAATTAACCAATATTATTGGAAGCCTGAGTAAAAGGCCCTTGCAGCCTACGCAGTGCATCGTCCACCAGGGCTGGAGGATTTTCTCTCTACTTCTGTATGTGCTCTCATGTTTTCAGGAAAGCATAACCTCAATGCAAATCACAAAGCGCCAATGTGACTAAACCTCTTTTAAAGCCCAAGAAAAATCTATTTCCAAAGAAAGTGCACGGCTTGCTTGTGAAAGTAACCTGTTACATGAATTTTCTTTTTCTTTCCATCTCCTCTACACATCTTATCGGCAGGTGTGCTTGGTCTGCTTTGGTTTTGCCCCTTTTTCAAAAAAACAATTTTATGTTTTACTTGCGTGCATTTTGAACAACCTCCATTTTTTTCTGATGACCTCCCACCACTACAAATGTAGACTTGTGATGAGTTGCGTTACACCTTTGAGTTCAAAAATATGCCTAGAGGTACATACTGTTTCTCAGCAGAGCTTTAAAATATTGTCGAAATATCTTGATAATTGATATTGTAGATATATATATGATGTAAATACTGTAGATACTATTCCCCAATCGCTACATACACGTGGACAAAATTGTTCATTGCATTAAAGGGATTGTGTGTAGAATTTTCCGACTTTTTTCTTATGTTCATTCATTGGAAAAAAAAAACATTTAATTTCAATATGTAAGAAATATGTTCTGTCACATCAACACACATTTTTTTTAAATTTAATCAGACAGTGGGTTGCAGAAATATTCATACCGATGAGGAACACTCAATGTCTCGGCTCAGAACAAAAATGTTTCACCTGTTTGAATGAAAGGAAATAGCACAAACACAACAATCCATCACAGTTTTTGTTCATAAGCAAAGGTATTCACACAATTGCACCAGTTATTTTGAATTGAAAATGAGTGTGCTTTTTCAGATTGCTAAGTGATTAGTGATCTAAACAGGAAAAACAAAGATTCCACAGAAAAGCAAATCTCCAATATTTTAGTCCTGTATAATTGTTGTCGAATTACCACACTCTACTCATTGCAATTGAGAACAGTGTGTGCGTGCATGCGACAGAGTTTTGATTACAGTACACTTACTGTTGCTCTTAGTCTATTGCACAGACTGGGCACAGATAGATTTTGGAAACATTTTTAGCTGAACTGAGGTAGCACAAATTGAAAATATGAACAAGCACTCGAGTCTCTATCTGCGTGTGTTCTATGTTTACAACCTTCTCTGCTATTTCCTTCATTGGATTGAAGATATTTTCATCACTGGTCCCCTGCTGAAAGCAATCAATCAGCATCTTGTCTCGGGCTTCAGTGACGCAGGTAACGGAACTGAGCAGGTCAACACAGGGGAGTATTTCTGGCATGATTTGTGAGGAGCAGCAGTATTTTGAACAGCATTGTCCTCAGATTATATAATCTAGTGAGGGCTTGTTATGAGCCTCTGAAATACAATCCATATCAATTAAATATTTGATGGTGCAGTAACTTAAAATTTGTGTGTTTTTAGTATTATATCTTTGAAGAACATGTTCCGCTCAAGTTGATCCTGTAAGATGCTACCATGAAACTAATGGTCGATGCTACAACTATAAATAGTTCAGAACTCTGAAGTAATTACGAGTCCACACTTGGACCTTAGCACATACACCACTGGAATTTGTCCTTTTTAATAATACAAGAACTTACATAAGGCATTTATGTATCCAACTCTAACACACATAAAGAAATAAATATTTAAAATTGTTATGTAACTGTTTTGCATATTTTTAAATCCTTATCAAAAATTTCAAAACATGACGTAGATGACAGACTTTTTTTTTTTAATTAGTTAAGGTATTATCACCTTTATGTGGGTTGAAAGAGTTTTAATTTGTAATCCTAGAAAAGTAATGGACACACTATTTGTGTGTTTGCAGTCCATTTGGGATGCTAACTTCTGGTCGCTAGGTGCATTAAGATAACAATGACGGCATCAAACTCTTCAAAATATAGTTGCTGTCTGTTGAGATGACGTCAAGTTACCGTAAATGGCATATTAGCTTTCTAATTGCTCTATTTATCCAAGTATCACTGAAGCAATCAAAGCATCAATCTCTTAGTGAGGCTACATTCAAATCTGGCTAGTTAATGTAAATTCGACCTTAAGTATGCAAGTATTTGAGTATAGTCTAGTAGAAGTGTAATGTTGTATTCCAAGAAAACAGTTTTTTATAGCTTAACCTTTAAACCAAAAAATATCCCTGCTGAAAAATATGTTCAGAAAGAAGAGACATGAATTTCTTTAAAAATGCATAGGTGTGCATATGGGCGCACAAAAAAAAAAACAAGAGAAGCTAGCCTAATCTGGAAAAAATAAAGGAGAAGAAAATGTCCATAACAGAATAGGCTGGGGGAGAAAGGTGGCTACCATGGCACCCACATACAAGTGGGAGCACTAGGCGAAAAAGTAGAAGATCAAACACTTAACGGTACATTTAGATGTTCCGATGTCCTTATACAGCTCGTTGGGGGAGGTATTTTAGTAGTATCTGACTTGTAATACCCACTATCAGACAACAGACTGGCACTGGGAACAGATTAGCCACCTTTTATTGTATGCAATTGTTGTGTTTCTGTTTCCAAGTACTCTATATAGACTTGGGTCAGTTTGGTGCAGGTGTGCTTGTAAGACCACACTCCTTCACACATTTAATAAAACCAACTGAAATACTTGTGAGTTAGCAATAATATTTGTGTGTTGTGTTTCTATGGAGCATTACGTAAAAAAATCTTACTCGGCTTGGTCTATTATACCAGTCTCTATCCCATTGGTCTTGGGTCGGTTCCTGTGCTCACAACCTCACGCCATTTGAATTGAAAATGTTGTTTTCTAGTAGCCATGTACCCTAATCTCTGAGAATAATGTCCATTACAACTAGCAGACATTGCAGAAGTCAAAAGGTCAAATCATTGCACGCTTCTTCAAAAAAATATTTAGTGCAGCTGTTCAAAATTAATAAATTAATATGAATATTTATAATAATTTGCTGTCCTATTTATTAGGGATGGGCAAGTAGTACCAATTCCAGGTATCACTATCGGGCCCATACCCGGCCTTATTTCAAGCTGGTATCAGTACTCACAGCAGCCTCTTGTGGCTTTTTGACAATTAGGAACCAGAAATTCTAACTTGGAAGAATAGAAAATTGCTGTTAATTTCATGTAAATTTAAGGAAATGTGCAATATTTGGATATGAAGTTATTTCTTTAAAATTAAAATTTATATAATAATATAATAATAATAATAATAATATATAATATTTTGGAGGGGGGATTTTTTACATATTGTCGCTGTCCTGTAAAAAAACACTTCTGTCCATGTATTATTATTGTTTTTTTTTTGGGTTTTTTTCAATGTTTTTCAGGGTTTTTTTTATATTCAGATTCATCCCCCCCCCCCAAAAAAAAAGACAATAATGGATATAAGTGCTTTCAAAGGACAGCAACGATATACGGTATATCAAATGCACTAGTAGTATTGGTACTTAGTATACGTGCCGGTGACTTCTCAAGAGTTGATTACTCGTATAAGTATCTGAAAAATATTGGTATCGAACATCCCTACTATTTATTGTTCCGTTCAATACAGGCAAATTAGTTTTATTCCCCAAACAAAGCTATAGATAATTTTAATAAATGTTTTTTTTTCCCCATTGCATCGGATCATGAAATAAACTAGTTTCAACTACATGGTTATGAGTACTGGATGCTGTGACTTTTAGTCTGGAAGGTTTGATGGTTTGAATTAAGATTGGCCAGTACTGTAATAACCACTGGTAAATTGGTAGAAAAAGATGCAAATTATTTTTTACTTTTAATATAAAGATGGTTACTCCTGTTGCTTTCTTGTGCCATCATCTTTGATCACACGATGTTAAAAGGTCACATGAATTTTTTATGAGTGTGGCTGGAGGATCTCACCATTCTTGCACGAGGAAGTGACTGAGTGTACATGACTTTGCTCTGTCAGTTATTGGAAAGTCCTAATGGAATAGGTCAAGCAGATACAAGGCTTCCAAAGAATATCATGTTCATTTTTTAAATGTACAAGAGCAGAAAAACGGAAAGTGGGCGCCGCTACGTTTTTCTTCCCCATTAAATCTAGGCTCAGCAAGTAACCAGTAACAGCTTGTGGAGTCTTAATACTAAATAAATAGACTGTGGTACAAAAAGACCAGAACACTGTGTTGCAATACTATATGTTTATTTTAGAAGTTGTGCAAAACTTTAAACATGAATTCAAATACAGACCTAAATGATACTGCATGTCTCTGTGTCTCTGGAGTGTAGGAGTGTAATAATGCTATACAATGTTCAGATGCATCAGTCTTAACGTGTTTAGTGTTACTACACTGGCACATGAGTTTGCAACTTGTTCTAGCGGGAGGTTTCGATCTTTACTGGTGGGGTGTATATGCCGTTTATTCATACACATGTGTTTGTTTCAATTCTGTAAATCCTGCTTTTTGAACATCCATCCATCCATTTTCTTAACCGCTTCTTCCTAACATGTTAATTTCAAAAGGCTATACACAGGGTTGGAAGGCTTACTTGAAATACGTATTACGTTACAGTTAAAGTTACCAGCTAAAAATTTTAGTCAGTAACGTAGTCCAAGTACCATAATATTTAAGTAATGTAACTTGATTACTTTGATTCACTTTTGGATTACTTCCATACAGAGTATGCTCATGAAGACAAAATAAAAATAAACATCACCACAATATATATTTTATACAATATGCCCCTGCTATTTGCAGATGATAGGGAGCCGGGCAGCCTACAAATAGAAAAAATCCTTGTGTAATTAAAAAGCATGTAGGCTATAGATTGATTGATTGATAGATTGAAGGCCATATGCTGTTTTCGAACTGTCACTGAAAGCAACCATACCTCACAGTTTAGACAGACAGACAGACAGTCAGAAAGATAGATAGTCATCCAATCACAAGTTTAGCCGTGCATATATTGTGTATGATGTTTAAATAGTGAATTGGTGGGAGGAAGATTTGTTTTGAAGGTGTAGGCTAGCGGGCTAGCAAAAAGCTGCAGCGCGTAGAATGCCGCCAGACTCTCAGCTCAAACTTTTGCTTCTTCAGCAAGCCGAGTAAGTTTCAAACAGTGAATACCGGTCGCCATTTCGTCCTCCCATCTGTGAAGCTTTTTTACACTGCCCGCGTGTGGACGACGCGTGTAGTCAGTTTGTCCCCACCTCCGCGACATGTAGCAACGGTCCCTCTCGTGTGCGTGCGCTGTCTCACTCTCGCACTCTCTCGCTCTTGCACTCTCTCGCACTCTCGCGCACTCTCTCTCATCCTAGAAATTGTAATCCCTTCGAAGTAATTTTCAATACATTTAAAACATTTTTAATAAATGTACGTGTAATCTGATTACATGTTTTTTTCCCACTCTACTGTATATATGGGTCACACGGGTCACACCACAACTGGCCATTTAGGAACTGCTTCCAGCCTCTTGACCCCCCTCAGTGAAGAAAGATCCTACCTGTCTCATCCTCACGTCCCGGTATCACTCTTCCACGGTCCCGTCTACCAGTATAATGCACACATTTAGCCAAATATTAGCACTTAACTCTTTTGACCTCAAAAATGTCAATTGACGTTATGGACACGGCCACCGAGTACGGCCAATAACGTCAATTTACGTCAACTACAAAAAAAATTCTCAATGGGCAGTGCAACAACTTGTGCAGCGCTGCTTTTGTGAATAGGTGTAAAAATCACAAAACAGCCACTAACTATGGCCAGCAGATGGCAGTATTTCTTTTCAAAGGGCTCCTGTAGTATCAAATTACAAGAAAACATGGCGGATCTTCGGAAATTTAACGTTTTCAAAGATGACGGGAATGAACAAAGCCTTTGTCACATTAAATCTAATTCACAGAGCGTCACTAAACAAAAAATATTAGTGTCAAAGTCACTGTTGTGCAGAAAATGTATCTTTTCACAAAAAGCTTGTTTTCTCCTTATTTTTTCCATTTTCGCTAGATGTCACTAAATTACCTATTTGCAAATAGTGATTGCTAAAGAATGAAATAAGGAAGAAACATACTTTTTTTTCTATTGAAAGAAAAGAATGCAATTTTTCATGTGGTATCCACCATGCTTATGTAGTCATAGCACCCAATATTTTGTTTGCATTGAAAGATGAGTTAAAATGCTCGAAATCAGCTGGCATTGTCAAGTTTGTTTTTTGGATAACGTTTGGCAGTAAAAGAGTTAACTAGAGTCCCAGCAGAGGGCAGTCAGTAAACGACACGCTATCTATGTTCAAAATAGATCAAATAAAATACATCATTTTTCCAGCGGTTGAAATGGTCCAAATCATAGTTTCTTCCGTTGTTTCCCACTGGTTTTCACTATGTTTAGTAGCCGACTACTAGCCGCCCTAATGCACTGCATTGAGATACACTCTGTGCTTATTGTACAGGGCCTTTACAGTAATCTGGAGTTTGAAGGCCTTGGTAAGTTTAACACTGATATAGCAACACATGGAACCTGATATCTGATTGGACCAAAAATAAATGAGAAAAAACGAGACAAGACACACGCTATGAAATGAAGACAAAAGACTGTTCAGTAAATGTATACAATATTTTATAAATTTATACAAAGTTTGAGGTCAGGGCTTTTGATCATGTTTAGACCTCTTGAAAGCTCGAACGCCCTGACATGCCACTGGAAATACATAGGTGCATAAATGAGGAATAGGCTCTCTAAATGTTTTTTGTTTTGTTTTGTTTGGGCGATGGACTCATAAGAATCTTTTCTAGTTTGTAAAATATAAAACACTAACCAAATAAAAAACAGTCACACGTCCATTTTAGGTAACTGTACAGTTAGTTCCCTTGTATGTATAAATCATATTCATATGAATCTTTGGAATGTAACTCACACTGAAGTTGATACCAGTAAAATCTACTTGTGGTAGAAGGACAATGAGGCACTCTCTCTGTACTGTTTTGGGCGGGAAATGTTGTTCTCATTTAGACATTTTTAAAAGTTTTGTTATGCTGTCATACTGACATTTGACGAAAGCTCTATATCACAATGAAAACCTTATTTTTACTCCATGTCCTTAACTCACACAATCTCTACATAGCATTCAGATTAAGACTGTGAGTGTTCTCAGTCAGAGCGGGCTCCCTTTCTTTGAATTTACAAACGTTTTGTTATCAAATCCATTCAAATCCCTCGTCAACCTACAACCTCCACATCATGCTTGTACGGCTTCCATCTTGTCCTACCTGACTTTCTGTCGCTCTGTGACCCCATTCAGAGTGGCCAGAATGTGCTTCGGGCACCCTCAAAGTGTGGCACTCTAAATAACCAAAGGAATGTGCTTCCAACAAATCTCAGAAATTCTGAACGAGTGCTCTCGGAGTACATTCAGTCATTAAGTATTGGTATATCAATTTCACAGAATCAATATGCACATCACTAGTTGCTTTACTTGCAGTAGATACTTTATACAATTTTAAACTGCATCTCAGTAATATTTCACAAAATGAAAGACATCAGTTATAACCAGTGTTGGGAACGTTACTTTAAAAAAGTAATTAGTTAGTTACTTATTACTTGCTTTAAAAAAGTAATTGAAATACTTCATAATAAAAGTAACTCATTACCAGGCAAAGTAACTATTTTCACTAGTTATTTATTTTTATATCAAACAATTTGGATTTTTATTTATTTTTATATTATTATAATTAGATTTTTATACAAGGAATTCAAATTACGTCTAGGCTATATGGGGTGTTTTCATTTATTTTTGTGAGTATTTATGTCACGCAAATACCACACTCCATAAAATGACATATAATAATAATAAAAATAATAATAAATTAAATTTAGAGCGGTCATGTATGTTCTACCACTGCCAGTTACTACAGCAATCAGAAAAATAATACAAATAAAATAATTACTGGATAGACGGTGATTTGTGGCACATATGTCATCTATAGGTAATTTGTAGTCAGTCCTAGCCAGTTCCTCCAGGATTTCGCGGGCCTTTTTTGATTGTTGCTGGCTAAAATAATCAATAATAGATCAAATAAATTGCCAATGATATTAAAATATACGGTGCTTAATGCTATCATGGCCAAAATCATTGCCATAACTACTACTACATTTACTCCTCAAAATCATCAGCTTCCATTTGATCTCTCTGAAAAACACACTTATGTTCACTTTCAATATGGTGATATATCTTCAGTTTAAAATTCTACACATTTCAAGACATGTTTAATGATTGATTTACGTCAGAAAACCGCTCAACTCTAGGCTTAACATGCATCATTCACATACAAATGCCACTCCATTGACTCCATGAGTGTGAGCATATTTCTTTTAACACTTTTCACATGTTTAGCACTTGTGAAATAAGAGAAATACAATTGTTGGCGCTATTAATTACTCTAGGCGAGCGTGTTGCTATGACTTACCGATATCTTTATCGCTGTTCTGGTGCTTGTGGAGGCGCACTATGGTTCTTGGTGGAACAGAACTATCAACAAATCGCTCCTCATGGCGGCCGTTTTTCAGCAAATCTTGAAATCTTTGGATTGTCACTCTTGTCAAAGTTGTCAAACCAGTTCCAGGCAAGGATGTGGACTCTTTGCTAAAATGCTAAAATATGCTAAGCCTTAAGGTACAGAAGGAAGAAGGACGACACGTCCGTCACGTCGTGACACGCTTCTCGCGGCACCTTCAAAATAAAAGTCACACCACACATTTCAGCTGCTAAGGCACTTTTATGGTGACAAGGTCCGACAACAACAGGCCTCTAACTGTGCGCAAATGACATTTGAGGAGTCAGTCACCGCACAACGTCATGTAAGCTTACTTCGAGCCTTGAAACTAATAAATAAATTATAACGCAATGCATTTCTCATACAATAATGATAACGGCGTTTCAAATATGGGGAGAATAGTTATGAGATCATAAATGGAATCCTGTTATAAAGAATTATATGCAAATGCACAATTAACTGATGATGACCTTCTTTCTCTAGAGGCCGAATAAAACCATTACTTGGACGATTCAGCGATCTTAAAGCCCTGCTTTCAAGCATCGACGTTAAAGCGGGCAGTATTGATGCTGTCCTGTTGGATGCTGGCTGTTCTTCCATGCAGATGGATCATGCAGAACGAGGCTTCTCGCTCAGTAGGGATGGGCCCTTGGACATGAGAATGGATGGAGAGAGGTGACATATTTTCATCATATTTACAAAATTGGCAACATAATTGTATCCAGACATGCAATTTGTATGTTTTGGTCAGAAAAAAATAAAAATTAGTAACTATCAGGGTCCAAATGCCTAATTCAGATTTGCGCAAAAGGAATTTGTTTAAGAACAATGCTGCAAGGATCATGAGACTCTTACCTGATACTGGTTATGCAACGGGATTTCTTCTATGTGTTAAATGTAAACTAAAGATTGGAAAGTAAAAAAGATGGCATCGTATGTTACTCCAAAGAGGTCTGCAAGCCACTTTAGATTTTTACTTTCTGATTGAAATGGTGAATTTGGTATTCATTGTATAACTTGAAATTGTCATAATTATTTGTATGCTTCTGTCAATACGGTGGAGCGTTTGGTGGATGGTATACTATATTTGGGGAATTTATTGAATTTAACTTTTACGAACTGGAACAAGGCTTGTTTGTGTATGACATATCAAAAACAGTTTTGTTTATGTAGAGCAATTGATTAGGCATGTTTTTGAAATATGTAATGTGGAGCCCACATACCCAAGTAGCTAATTTAAAAAAAAAAAAACTTTTTAATGGCTTTTTTATAGATACAGTAGTTGAATTTGGAGTGCCGTCCACCTTTCAAGACAACCAAGTAAATCTTTCCTTATCTGCCTAGTTGAGGATATGTCTGTAAGGTGTTCAGCACTTGCCCCACTGTTATGTAATAGTGTGATTAATGTAAATGATAACCATCCTCACATTGAGTTTCTCTGCCCATGACATGATCAGATTGACTGGGTCACGACCAAGAGCCACTCTCAAGTGATGGCTGTTTTCTGGTCATCAGGCTAATATTATTCTAATATTATGCAGAAGCACTAAAATTTAGAAAAACTTGCATCCTCCGCACGTGTGACATCCCTGCTATAAAGGATAAGCAGAGTAGCAATGAGTTTTGTTGGATACACAGATTACCATTAACTACTGTATCTGTTAGCTTTGGACTAGCTCAGGGGTCAGCAACCTTTCCTGTCTGGAGCCGCAAAGCATTTGAACATTGTGATGAATGAAACTGCGGGCCGATGAGCTAATTAGAGCTGCACCATAACAGAAAAACAGCATCCAATACTTTTAAGATTTATTTTCTTCTACCTTTCGGCTTCGGTTTTTTGACGTTTTTTCTTTTTCTTTTGGTAATTTATCAGACTCTTTTTTTCATACTTTTATGTCAAATTTCTGACATTTTTGGCAATTTTATGTATATATTATCTTAATTTTCTGCCTCTCTTCTTTTTTGGACATTTTATGGTAATTTTGCTTATTTTTTTATTTTTTTTAACGTTATGTTTTTTTTTATATTTCATTTTCTCACTTTTTTTGTTGTTGCAATTTTGTGTACATTACCAAATGTGATAATTTTATGTTTTTCTTCTTCCTTTTTGGACATTCTATGGTCCCTTTTTTAAAGACATTTTAAGGTATTAATTAACTTGTTTTAATTTACCTGTATTTCCTCTCTTTTTCTGACAACTTATAAATTTGGACTGACATTTTATTTTTTTATATTTAATGATTCATTTTTTAAATCAAAATAGTTAATTCATTTAAATAATGTTTTATCTAAAAAATAATTAAAATAAATATGTAAAAAAAAAAAATATATATACAAACTTTTTTTTAGCGATCCAGAGGGAGCCACAGGAGAGGGACTAAAAAGTCACATGTGGCTCCAGAGCCGCAGGTTCCAGACCCCCAGACTAGCTGTTTGGTCAGTAAAGTTGTGAACATAGGGCGACATTTGTATGTGGCAATGCCTTACATACACACAGTGTAGTGTTTTCCTCACTTTTTTGGATTAATTTATTTGGATTTGCTATCATTCTTCCAAAGACGTGATTAAAACACAAATGTTTTAAATTATGAAAACAATTGTTTTTCTCCACCTATCTATCAATGTTACTAATTTTCAAAAATCTATAACCGTAAATATTAAAAATCAATGAAGTCTGAATACACTTAAAATAAAGCCATACATGTTGCTACCATTAATTATTACCATGCTCATCTATCATATAAATCTATTATAAATAATCATTTTACATCTAAATACATATGAACATCTCGCCTTTATCCACCAAACTTAAACTCATCACAATTCAACATTTTGATTCCTCACAAATCCTTGTTGTGATGATGATGAGCCATAAAGGTTTTTGGCTTACACCTTAGCAGGATTCACTGCTGCCAGCAAGGACGTGACGTTGCTAACTTTAATTGGTCTTCCCTTTGTGCGTAGGTTCTCCGACATGCCCTGTGCTGCTGACGTGGTGAATACCTTAGATCAACAGGCTCTTGCTTCTATCCTCACTGCATATGGTGAGGAGAGACACGCCAGGAAAATAGCTTCAGCCATTGTGGAGGCACGCCGTGTCAAGCCCATCACCCGGACGCAGCAGCTTGCAAGTGTGGTAGCAGGTAGTGAGACATTAACCTGATTAATTCCTATAATTTTCTGAAGGCTGTAACGGAATAAACCACAAGTTGAGTTCAAAGCCCTTTTCCCAATAGGAAATGTCAGAATCACTGAGCAATGATCTTAGTCACTCACTCAATTGTCTTCTGTATGATTTGTGTGTCTTTCTGTCCTTTTCCCTTTAAAAATAGCAATGACAAAAAGCACGAGTCTGAAAAAAAAATCTATGCCTTCGAATTAAACTAAATAGGTGTATGTACTATTTAAAAGATGCTTTCACAGTCATGCAAATAGAGATTCCTCCTCCTCATCTCCTTGCTCGCATGTATGCGGAAACACAAGACACTTGTGATAACACATACATCATAGGATTGCTTTTTTTCCCCTGATGACCCCCCACACACCTTTTTTTTGTTTTTGTTTAGATGCCTCCCAGATTTGAGGTGCTGAATGAGTAAAATGTTGTAGTCAGTAGTTATTGCACAGAGCAGCATGTGCGTCAGCGTCACCCTGGGAGAACAGGTGTGGGTAAGAGCAGCCGTCTGATCTCTTTTGAAGAGCAACAGCAAATCACTGCCTCTGCTTATTCGAAACAATCCAAATAGGCCTTTATTAAAGCAAGTAGCAGCGGGGCTCTGTGACCAATTGTGCCATAAATGCTGACAAGAAAAATATGTCATTTGAGGGGAAATAACACATTTATGAAATTTGGCTTGTGCAACTGCACCCAATTCAACTGCGAGATGTATAAACAACATGAAATTCAGACTTGTTCTCTGACTACTCATGCTGACTTTTTTTCCTTTCTTTCATTTTATTGCATTTTGTTTTCGCTTTAGAAAAGATTTCAAGTTGTTTTCTTCAGATAAAACGAATACAACGAATATTGATTGATATAATAAACTATGTAACACAACATATGCTGCACATTTTCAATTAGCCTGTTTTGCATTTACAAGGTCCAGCTGTTTCCTAAAAGTCACGTGTTTGAAAATGCAGTTTGATTAGTGTCCATAGCAACTACATAGCAAGTGTAGAGACACAGAAAAAAAGGACAATAACAAAGATTGGATTTAACTAAATAAATGTTTTATACATTTCAAGTACAAAGTACACTAAATGTTTGTGATGTTGTTTTTCAAATCAGTACTTACAAGCACGTCACGTTTTCAGCCTTCTAAAACACGTTTGGCCTAACGTGGGGATAAAAGTTGTGGATGTGGTGCAACCTTGCACTCATAAATAAAATGTCACATTGACAAACTTCATGCTGTATGATGGCACATGTACATTGCACATCTGCCGAACAGTCAGTCACAGTTTGAAAAAGAGCTTGGCCATTCCTTTGTGAAGTTTGCATTACTTATGTCAGATTTCTTTGTGTATTTTTCACTGTTCTCCCCAAAGCATGCATACAAGTGATCATATTTGTGAACCTTAGTGTGGTTGTCATTGAATTTTTGTATAGACGTATGGTGGCCAAGATGTATAAAACGAATTGGATAAACAAACACTTGTAACAACTCTGAAACGCATTTACCATGTCTGATACTTCCCAAAATTGTGGATAGAGGAAACAATTGCTTGACTACTTGTGTCAGTCAAACATCTTGATAAAGGTGGGCATTCTGTCAATATTGACAGACAGTCCATCAATCCGTCAATGACAAGCGCCCATTTTGTTGACAAAGATTGATGAGAAACTTAGAAAAATAGACGCACTGACCATAGCAGGAAGCGGGTTTTCGTTTGTCATTCAGTTCCCCATACTGCTGAAGCGTGTTGCAGAGGCGTATAAACCTGCCCCACAACATTCAGAACCTTTTGGAACTCTATGCTGATCTCATCCAACCCTGGGGCCCTGACACTGAGGAGTTTTGTTTTGTTTTTTACCACCTTGGTGACTTAAACCCCAGAGAGAGCCTGCCTCAGAATTCCCAGATTCCGCTTCTTCATTCTTTGAAGTATTTTCCCCACGGATTCACAAGATCCCAAGTCAAGATCAGCATTTCCCCATTGCCATTCTACATAGTAGTGATGGTGCACTGCTTGCCCCTCCTGAGACGCCGGATGGTTGACCAGAATTTTCTCAAAGCCATCTGGAGGTTCTCATTGGCCTCATCAAACTCCTCCAAGACCCAATTTTTTGCCTCAGCGACCAACAAAGTTGCATTCTGCTTGGCCAGCTGCTAAGCATCAGCTTCCTCCTCAGTCCCACGGGTCATAAAAGCCCAATAGAACTCAGTCTTCAGCTGGTGTCCTCTAACAGGTTTGGGGATTGCTGCCACAACAGGCACGACCACCTTACGGCCACAATTCTGGTCAGCCGCCTCAACAAAACCCTGGAAAATATCCACTTGGACTCAGCGTCCCGTGTTTCCCCCGGGATGTTGGTGAACTTCTTCTGACAGGGAATTCTGCCAGATGTTCCTAGCAGACTCTCACAATACATTTGGATCTGCACATGCGGCTGCAAGTGCAATGACACAACCACAAAGTTAATCATCAAACTGCAGCCTAGGGTTTTCTGGTGCATAAGATACCTTTATGTCTAAACATGATGGTTGTATTCGTATTGACAATAAGTGCACAAAATCCAGTAACAGAATATTGCCCGTGTTCTGATCAGATGGGCTGCTCCTCCTAATCGTACCCAGGTCTGATGGTTGTTACCCACGTGAACACTGAACAATGATGGAGTCCCTAGCAGGAGCGCTGTCTAGCACCACCTCCAATGATTTTTTTCCCCGCCCTATGGCTAGAAGCTACACTTTGAATACATAAAATCTATGTAAGGTGGAGCTCACTAGAAATTTGACAAATAATGGGCTGTGGCAAGGGAACGGAACTTTACAGGGTTTTCGGTCTCCACGATGTTACTTGGGAAATTGTTACATAGTCACGTATAGTAAGGCACAAAGCTCCTGCTGTGGTGGGCTGTGCGACATGTTTTGCGTCTTATGGTATAGGGGTGCGCGGCCACAGACCCGCACGTGGCTCGAGCCGGAGCATAGAGTTCCCCCTGACAAGACGCAGGACAGTGCCCATGGAATGCCTGGTGGATTATGGAGAGACCAGCTATATTTCGGCGTACAGAGAGATGTTCCACAGGGTGGCTTGGGAACATTCTTTGACACTTGTCTTGTAGGATTTGAAGGATTTTAAGACATTGGCTGGTGCTCCTTTCCACACAGGGAAAGCATATTCAAAGGTAATTCTGCATGCACGATCTGTACAGATGGGAAAGACTTTCTGCAGAGATGGAGATTCTGCTTCTGTACAGCATACCCAGCAAACGTGCAGCGCTTTTTGCTTTTTCGACAGCAATGGGCACCCAACTCATGGTGTTGTTTAGGGTTACCCCAAGGAGGGTGATGTTTTCTGACATCCAAAAGGATGGGTATCCTGAACTGAAATATCAGGATCCATACTCCATCCTGAATTTGGGAGGGAGACTACCGTCTCGTCCACCAGAGTGACCCCCAACATACAGATGCCAAGCCAAGGGGTAATAGTGAAAGAGGGACCAACCTCTCTTGAGAGCACTCATAGCAGAGCTGAAGCTATTTGTAGAGGCGAGCCTAACTATATCTAGTCAGAACTTCTCAACCTCGCACACTAGCTAAGGATGATTACATACAGATAAGGTAACATCATACGTCTCTAGAGCCAACTTCTGTAGCCTGGGATCATACTGCCAAGGTCACTAGCTCCAGCTCACACTGCACCAGATTTTGTTGGCCCATCCCACAGGTGGTGAGCCATTGGGAAGAGGGACCCATGTTGCCTTTTTGGCCCCTTTGGTCCATCCCTGGCTCTAAAGGGGTTTCCGGTGACTCGTGTCTGAGCGAGGTCCTAAATTTTATTTACTTATTTCTTGCTCACACTGCAGGTCCAGCACCAGGCTGTTGATGTTCTACAGTTGTTGTGCAATGGATTCACTCTTTTATTGCTTGACACCACAACGTCACTTTACATATAAAATGCAAATGAGAAACAACAGCAATATACTATACAGTATGTACATTTGTGTTTGCGGAGGAGGGATGGTTGGTTGTGCAATGTATACTGTACTTATTGTGGTTGTTTTTGTACACATGGTAAGCTCTCCATGGATCTGTCTTTTGGACCTTTGAAAGATGAATTAGAGAGAGGGAGAAAGAGAGAGCACATGGCTTGGGGAGGCGAGACTTGGGCTTGGTCTCTCTGTGCAGGCATTGTATTGATTGCAGTGTGACTCACACCTTAGGCTGTTGAGTGCAGGAGGGGAGAAATGCCACATCACTCACTTCTCTATTTATTGCAGTTTCTCTTAAAGGTCGTATATGGGCCTTTACATTGAAATGGTGTAAACTTCTACCCCACAACCCAAAATATATGTGTTCATTGTTCAAACATAAATTGAAACCCAAAATGTTTCATTATTAAGAACACACTGAGAAGATAACAAGACTACGAAAGAAAAAGAAAGTCAGAAACTCAGTCGTAACAAACAAATGGAAGCCAACCCAACCCAACAACCTCCCCAATCAAAATGTAAAAAATATTGGGGGGGGGGTGGTTATAGTTAATAGGTGAGTCCAAAGGTGCCGAACTGAGTAAAATATTTTGGTTTCCAACTCCAATTTTGCAGTGTGTCACATGACAGTTTGAAATTGTTGTGAGACTTAACGGTTTTCGTCTCTTAAAATAAGAGCAGAGCTTTCGTTCTGTGCTCCATACTTGACGTAACATTATGCTTACACCCAATAACAATTTTGTTGGTCAATAGCCACACTACTATCAATCTTTCCAATCCAACTTTATTGATAAAGCACTTTATAACACAACTTATATAACTAAAGTTAGTAAAAAACAATACAATCATAAAACAGTAAAAGGCACATACATTTTCCCCCCAGGGCAGCTAAATCTCTTTTGCTGAGCAAGATACCAGACGCATGTATGCGACCATCCCGCACCCACTTGTCGTCAGAGATGGGAAGTAACGTACAAATACTTTGTTACTTTACTTGAGTAGTTTTTTCAGTACTTTCCTGAGTATTGATTTTTTAGACTACTTTTTACTTTTGTCCGTTACATCTTAACATGATTATCTGTACTTTTTACTTGATACATTTTCAAAACAAGGTCGATACTTTTTTATTTTTTTTTTGTAATGCATGAAAACGATTAAAATACTTGACCTGGAAGAAAAAGCAGCCAACAATGTAACCTGGCTTCGCTAATAATATAAAGCGTTTCACACGGTCCCGTACATCCCAGCTTGTGATTGGCTCTACGACACGTGATCACATGACGTGCATTTGGCTAGATTAGAACAACACATAAATATAAGGGCAATGTGTGCCGCCACTACAGACGATAATTTGAAATTAATAACAAGTCAGAGAGTCAATTAGCCGATGTATCCCCATTTTTGCTCCATTATCCTAATATCTTTCAAATTGACGTAGGTGGAAATATCCGGTAAAAATACATTTTACTTCTACTCGTCAAGTACTTACTTTTACTTGAGTAATTATTTGAGGGAGTACTTTTACTCTGCTCGTTGTCCATCGTCCCATCAATCCATTGGAATCTGCATCCATCTCAGACACAAGGGCTTAAATCCCATTACATGCCAGATTTACATAGAAAGTGACTGGCCAAATCTTCCTTGGGCTTATAGAGGTGTACATAATGGCAGGTGTAGTTTTCATAAGCCATCCTTTCTGATGTCTTTATTTCTACTTATTCCATGTGCAATTTAGCAAGGCTCACTGACATTTTTAATAGAAATATGAATGCATCAAAAATGTTCCTATTATTGATTGCAAGCTAACGTTTGCCCGAAGTACTGCAAAGGCGGGTTACACGTGCTGACAGCTGAGTCTGAACAGCCAGACAACAAAAACATTTGAAATATGAACATGGTGTGCATGACTTAAAAACATTTGGTTCTATTGCCTTAAGTATTTTAGTGACACATTCGTCAGTCAACACCATGTCCGCCGTCCATCTGCTCTGTGTTGGGGCTCTGGTGGCCTGAATGGACCCGCAGCTCAGTCCTGCTGCTCTTCTCTCACTTCCCTGCATGCAGTGGCCTGTACATATTCAATAATGTCATTTTTGTTGCCGTCAATTGTTGACTCATGCTGCATTCATGATATAAATATATTAGCACTGTTCAAGTGCCATTTCCCGCAGCCAAGTATTTATTTAACTGAATGGCTTTCTTCAAGAGGGCCTTCAATGTATCAGACTGTCTTTGGACTCAGCTTTTTGGATTTGTATTGATTTTGGGGACCGTACTTTGGATTGGCAGATGGGGATGGTGTGTGGGCGGCAGAACGTGTGCTTTAATGGTAGAGGTACCATCCTCATCAACCATCTGGGAAAATTATATTCCAGGGTAACTGATAGCAGAGTCCTGCTATTATTTAAACCTAAAATGTGGTTTTCGTCCTAGGTTGTTGAACACAGGACAAGCAGTACGTATTAGTAATTGTACAAGAATGTGCATGAGGAATTGTCCAGCCAGTCCACATGTGCTTTGTGCATATGAAAAAGACATATAAAAAGACATACAACAGCCTTGTACTGTTCTGTGGAGTTTTGCTGATGGTCAAGAGGAGGAAGGTGACGATAGTGACTGCACAGTAAATTCTGTTGAATAAATTTGACTATATTTTGAGTGGGACCAAATAGGACTCAGTTTTAGAGTAATATTTACACTTGGAAGAGAGTAAGATAAAAAAATTGACCCAAAAAAAAGTCACTGAAGGGTTGAGGAACCTTCAGGTTGGGAAACGGCCGTAGAACAACCTAAGCTATGCCACTTCTACTGTTTGTTTAGCTCCAAGATGTTTTTGGTCTCGGAGTTATGAAGATTCCAGCTGACACGAGCGATATATTTACTACAGTAACACACAGCAGGAGCTCTATTGCTCAGGGCGCCGATTGGCTGTCTCCCAAGCTGACGTTTGTGAGGTTGTTCCTCAACCCTTGAGTGCTTTTTACTTATTTATTTTTCACTTAGTCATCCAATTATTTTGACCTGCAGTGCTCACAGAATGTCAAAGGGACGATGCATTGTGGGTCACTGACTGCTTTTATGACATAGAAATTTGATTTTGACACATTGGTGAGCTGTTTTGGGAGCGATATGAGCTTTTGCAGATGATCCATGGTGTTGTGCAAAATCATCCAAGTTACTTTTGGCAAAAGCACTAAGTGAATGCAGATGAGCCAAAGCAATTGAGAAGGATCTTTGCAGTTGTGACGGTACCGACTCTTTGTTTGGGAAAGGAACTTTGGGTGAAGCATGTGTGAGCAGTTTTGGGATAGATATGTGCTTTTGCTAATGAACTTGCTAATGAAGTCTGTTTGGCCAAATGAACTTGCAGTTTTGAAAATGTCATCTCAGTTTCAAAAGATGTGCCAAACCTATGGAGAAAAACTGTAACTCATTCACTCCCAGACATTTTCACTGAAGCAACCCCCTTTTCTCCCAGCTGTTTTACTGGATTTGACTGATTTTGCAAGGCCCACAAAATATTGTGTTCTATTTATATACAAACATGGAACCTACCAAAAGAAAGATTAGATTCTCTTTCATCAGGAAAAAAATCTGTTTCCGTTTTGCAGCAATTAGCAGTAGAATATAGCTACGTTCCATCATTATTCACATTCCTGTTGCAAACACTGTCAAAAAGAGCTTGTTGCAACATGGCCCTGGCTGATCTCTTATACTCTGCTGCCACATTTTGTAATAACTCCCATTGCTTTAAGCCTTCTCTTCATGTCAGAAGCTGCATCAAAGCCTTAAAACACTTCTTCTTCTTCTTCTTTTTTTTTATGTATTATTAAGTTTTTGGGAGTGACGGTAGTGACAAAGTATTAAAAAACTTTTTTTTTTACACATTTTTGGGTTTGAATGAGTTAAATAGGAATAAGTTGTTGTTATAATTTTCCTTACTAATTGAACTGTAACTATCATAAAGACTGAAATATTGTAGACATTACAATATTTTCTGTGTCTGTGTCTAGGATCGTTTCCTGCGGCTGCTCTCCATGCTCGAAAGGACAAACTCAACCGACCTGCGCATGTGGCCACCAAGACCTTTCAGGCTCTGCGCATCTTGGTGAATGATGAGTTGAACCAACTTCATGCTGGTTTACGCGCTGCCCAGACAGCACTGAAATCTGGAGGACGTCTCTGCGTCATCACGTTTCACTCTCTAGAGGACAGACTGGTCAAACGCTTCCTTCAGAGTGATGATTTGTCTCATTTAGAGCAGTATCACTTTGGCCTGGGGAAGCACGGCACAAAGGACAAGTCAGAGACAAAAAAGGATGGAGCAAATTCTTATTGGTATCGTTTGCAAAAAAAGGTGATCACCCCGCAAAAGGCTGACGTTAAAGAGAATGCTCGAGCACGCTCTGCAAAACTTCGGGTAGCGCTCAGGTGTTAATCATGTTTTTATTTTTACACGTTATTCACACATTTAAATGTTTGCTTTTCTGTATTGAATACTGTATTAAGACTTTAATATTTTCATATTAATGATTTAGTTCTACATTTGGTTTGCTTTGGTCTACGGTTGGTTTGGTGAACGTCTGATCATCAAAGGCAGATTATACAAATAAATGGTGCACATTCTCAGGATTTATTGTTAATAAATAGGTTAATATTGACCTAAAAAAGTCTTCGCAATAGTTTCATAAACTAGAAATTGGAAAAATTAAGTGTTGGCACATTATTTAGCAAGTTGGACTTCTGCCCCCCTGTTAGATATTTGATCCTGTGGTCATTAGAAGCAGTGTAAGAAGTGTAAGAAATCATTCTTGAGCATTATCGTAGCGAGAATCTTGTGTTGCCACTCGCTAAGCACGGCTAACGCGAAGATTCGGATTTATCCAGACTTACACACTCGTACTCTGCCTCATAGCTACATTTGCGACTATATCACGTGTAGAATGTTTAAGACAATTTCGGTAACTGACAAAAGATCACTACAAATGTATACGCAATAACTGTACTAGATGCTGTATTTCTCTTTATGTCTGTTTTATGGGACTGTCCACAATTTACATATCCCAAGGTGACTGGCTTATGTGGCGCAAATCTCCATATGGCATATTTTAAATGCATATGTTTTTTTATGACTGCTCTGATTGATTTTAGGTGAATTTTTGTCACTTAAATGTTTTTCTATTTCCAGAGGTGGGTAGTAACTAGTTACATTTACTCCATTACATTTACTTGAGTGACTTTTTGGAAAAAAATCTTCGCATATTAACGTCAATCAAACAATTAACTTGTAAGTGGTTCGTTAAGCTCTGAAACCAGCAAAAAAGAAAACAAAGAGGGCACTGCTCATTGTGCATGCCTGCTTTAGCACCATGGCAGACGTTAGAATACGAGCTCAGTTATTTGAAGATGCCAGCATTTGCACATAATTTAGTTTTTGTCTATTTGATGATATTGTTGTTGTTTTTTTAATAAATCAGACTTCATGTACAGGCAGTTACTCAGTAGTTGAGTATTCTTTTCAGCGAATACTTTTTTTACTTGTACTTGAGTGATTTTTTTGATGACTACTTTTTTCTTTTACTTGAGTAATATTATTTTGAAGTAACGCTACTCTTACTTGAGTACAATTTTTGGCTACAGTTTAAACATGACAATTCTGATTAATATTACATTTGTGCAATATGAGTTATGCAGCGAAATCCAGCCGTTTTGGTCCATCTCAGGGGGCGGCCATTTTGCCACTTGCTGTCGACTGAAGATGACATCACAGTTGCTCAGGCAACGACCAATCACAGCTCACCTGTTTTCTGAAGTTGAGCTATGATTGATTGTTACCTGAAACCTGAGCAACTGTGATGTAATTTTCGCTTGACAGCAAGTGGCAAAATGGCTACCTTCAGATAATGATAAAACCTGCTGGATTTTTACATTTTAACTCATAATCCACTAGCGCAATATTAACCAAAATTCCCCTCTAAATCGTCCCCCTTGTCCAATCAGCCATGATTGCTCACCCACATACCAACCACTTCCGGCAGGAAAATGTCGTTGTTATTTCTTTTAATGTGTGCTTTTTTTCTTCTTTTTTTAATCTATTAGTGCGATCGGCTTTTTGTTTAGTTTTTTGTTTTTGTGTTTTTTAATTTGCTGTTGAGATTAGTGTTTTGTTTTGTGCTTTTGTTTTTGTTTTTTTTGCTTTTGTGTTTTGCGCCGCCGTAACACAGTAAAACATGGTGCTGATAGTTATTTTGTATTGTAATTGGACGCTATACATGAAGAATTATTGGAGCAGGATAATGAAACAAAAACACTTGTCTCATGGGACAGTGTGATGACAACTTTCTTCAATAAAACAAGAGCATCGAGCTAAAGGAAGGGTTGTATTAAAGGACTTCATTGTAAGATGGAGCCTATCCTAGCTGACTTTGGACGAGAAGCAATGTGTATACTCTGGACCGGTCGCCAGTCAATCACCCACACAAGCAGGGAAGTCATTACATCAATTTGACTTTGTGCAGCCAATGCACTTTTCCAAGGAAATGTCTGACTCTCCATTTTTCTGGAATATAAGTTTAAATCTTAAATATTGATTTTATTTTTATGCATTTTATTTTTCCAAAACACAAATACAGCCAACTGGGCTTACTGAGATTTTAAGTTTATTAAACCTTTTATCGCCTGTCTCTCCAGAGTTTAAGTGCGTGCATGTGTGTGTGTTTGTGTGTTAAATAAAAATAACTGCTCACATTTTTTCCTTAGATTATAAATCTTGCTAATTCACCAAACAGAAAACAATCCATTCAGCCATTGTCTTTAAAGGGGTACTTGACTCATTGAGCCATTTTCAGCAGTAAAAAGTGAATACTTTGCACAGAATGAATTTGACAACTTAATTATTTTTCATGCACAATTAATACTTTTAAAAACACATTTTTCTACTTGCTGTCGACTGAAGATGACATCACCTGTGCTGAGGAAATGGGTAACGCCAATCAGGGCTCACCTGTTTTTTGGGTTTGGTCAGCAAACTGAGCCATGATTGGTCCCTACCTGTTTCCTCGGCACAAGAGATGTCATCTTCAGTCGACAGCAAGTGGAAAAATGTGCATCCCCCAGTGCTTCAAAATCGAATTTTCCAAACAAATGTTATGCAAAATAAGTCTGTGATGGTTTACATTTGGCATATGCTGTTCAAAGTGAAAAGGCAGAAAAACGGCGTTGATGTGACGTATTATTTCTACGGATTCAAAACACAGCCACTTGCTGCATCGCGCATGGATCTTTGAAAGATGTATGTGTCAAAACCTTACTTGCAATTTTCTCAAAACGAGGGATTTCAACCTGTTAACGTTGAAATTGCTGTAACTTTGTCAACTTTTTGAGGTACTTCCATGTATTATATATATAATTTTAAAGGGAATTAAATGAAGAATTAGAATAGGTGAGGTTTCATGTTTGGACCTAAGAGTACCCTTTTGCCAGAGACGACGGCCACATGTATACAGGGGGGGGGGGGGGGGGGGGGAAGTAGGTACAGTACTGTACAGTTATCAATTTAAAACAAGAGGGGGACATTAATTATGTTAATTTCACTGATATGATACTACTTGTTTATCAACTTTTGCACCCCCTGTATTAACGTCTGTATTTATCTTAAGTGCTCAAGTGAAACCCAAACCATACCTCATGGATAAGTAATGCCACTAAATACTGAATGACGCAAGTGTTAAATGTGCTGCTGAATGAGCTGTGAGGTTGTTCTTGAGCATTCTCACACATTTGGATTTTTACTATCAACTAACTGAGCATTTTCCATCAATGTTATTTCTATGTTCATTGATTACACAATTGTTTTTACCTTGGAAACTAAATGGTGCATGTAATAGTGAACTGTATTTTCAGGTATTATTGACTTATAAAAAGTAGACTGGAGTGGGATGGAATAGAGAGCATTTGATCATGTAAACTGTGTTAAAAATACTGAACGTAACCAGATTAAATAAAATTGATTTGTAAATATGTGTGAAATTACTACTGTTTAACAGGCTAGGAACTGGGTGGGATTAAATGGAGCAGTCCTAAAATAGTTCAGGCCACTTGGAGGAAAGGAGTAACTTTGCGACCACAGGAAATTTTGAATCTGATCAAATGGCCATTTTATGTGGGGTCCATCAAGGGTCAGTCCTTAGACCCCTTTTATTCTGTCTTTATATGACACACTGTAACAAATTGACTGTAGAATTTACAAGAAATAACTGGCAAAAAAGTTGCCAGCTAATTCTTGTAAAATCTCAGTACATTACTGTATTTTTTCTTTACTAGTATTTACTGTATATAAATTACAGTTACTTACTATATTTACTTTTACAGCAAATGTAATCTAGTTTGCTGTACTTTGTTTTTACCCACAATGCACTTTGTTTTACCCATAGTGCATTGCTGTATACAGTTAAATACTGTCAAATTAAAAAACAAGAAAATGCTGTAATTTTTTACTGTAGATTTTACAGAAATTTGTTACAGTGTTCCTTTGGGCTTCAGAATGTCAAAGTTGACTATCATGGTTATGCAGATAACACACAACTGTATTCATCATTGTCCCCTAAAAAATGACAGCAGTTCAGTTAACGTATTGTGTCATTAGGGAGAGCCAATTAACAACTGGATGAACCAAAATTTCCTTCAGCTAAACCAAAACAAAATGGAGGTTTTCACCTCAAGTTACTTACTGTCTTTAGAAACCAAAAGACCAAGTTCAAATTCTTGGGATGCTGATGTACTCAGACCTGAATTTCAGCATTCAAATTCAATTCAATCACTAAAACAGCCTTTTTGCAGCTGAAAAGCATCTCCAGACTGAATGACTGCATGCTCCAAGCAGACCAAGAAAAGCTTATCCATGTTTTTATCTCCAGCAGTCTCAATTATTGTAACGGTCTTCTGACAATTGCAGCTCATTCAGAACGCTGCAACTCGGGTTCTGACCAAAACAAAGTAATCAGAACATATCACTCAAGGCTCCGGCTCCTAGTCAGCTGTAGGAAGAGATTTCAAAATTCTGCTACTGGTTTATAAATAATAAATAATAATAAATGGTTTGGGTCCTGAATACATTAAAGAAATACTGATTGAATATAAACCCAGTAGGGCTCTGAGGTCTGCAGACTTGGGTCAATTAGTGGAACCCAGAGTTCAAAGTAAACATGGTGAAGCTGCATTTAGCTGTTATGCTGCACAGCCTCGAGTGTAAATGGTTTTAAATCCAGGTTAAAAAACTTTCCTATACAGTTGACTAAGGCCCTCTAAACATTTTTAAATCATGTTTTTTTTCTTTTAATTATTTTAGAAAACCCTTATTTCTTGCACCAATATAGTGCTCTACTGTATTAAAGATTTAATATTGTGTAAGTACTAACAGCAACAGCAACTTACAGTATATGTCCATGTGTGCACACTTGTTTCTCATGGCAACTCATGGCACACAGCACCTCTGAATGTAAGGGATTTGTTTAAACTTACATACAGTATCTATATATTAGTTGCCCTAGGCATTTTATTAATCCCTGTTAGGTAATTAAGAATAGAAGTGTTTAAGGAAGAAAGAAAGATTGCATGTTTGTTACTCAATGCAGGCAATAACATTTATGTTATCAAAGACGGCAAATTCTGAATCGCCATGGAAACTGTAACCTGAGACGACAGCAAAAACGCAGCAGGACAATGATATTAATGCAAGCTTGGATTGATCCATACATTGACAAGCAGGTATGTAACTAATAGCCTCTGTCATGGAATCACTTGTCTGAAGTTGCAAGCCGACATGCTGAGCAGGATCTCACCTGCTGCTAACCAAACACAGGATGAATGTCTTTCGTTTCAAAGTAGTCATACAAAAGCCTGTGTTTACTGTAGTCCTCTGCGAGGCCTCAATGCTTTTATTTACACGCATTTCAAGCACAGTGTTGGTACTGTGGATTACTTTTAGTCTGATGGCAGGAGAACAGAAGCTAATAAGTAGTGCATCTGTATACTTGCCAACCTTCAGACCTCAAAAACACAGAGGATTTTTTTCCAGCCCCAGCGCTCTGTTGGACTTTTGAATATGGGTTGAAAACAAAAACAACAATTGCAATGTGATACACTACGTAGATACTGCAGTGTACATACAAGAATGCTTTTGAACATAGCATACGCTTGAAATGATGGCAATATGACAGCATTCAGTTTTCATTTTCAGATTTGAAAGAAAATGCACTTGTAAAAAGTTTCTTATGTATATCACTTAAAGTGCTTGCGAGAAAGACTTTAAGTGTTTGACTATTTGTGTTGCTATTCTTTCTACACATAAATATTTCCAGCCATTATTAAGTCTTGTTCTGACTTGCATTGTTTATCTAATTGACTTATTATTAATCTGAGTAGGGTTGTCAACTGGGAAAGGCTCCAGTATGCCTCGCGACCTGAATGAGGATAAGCAGTATACAACGTGTGTAGAGTGATGGATGAATCTAAATAGCAATTTGTATTCGGATATTTGAATTGCCTCTTCAATTCAGCATACAAATTATTAGCTTTCTCACTTGACAAGAGCTGCGTCGGAATCACTAATCTTACAATTGGCATGCAACTTCCGTTTAAAACGTTAAAACCTGGTTGTATTTATACCACTTGAAATTTGCTTGGACTATTGCTTTTTTGAATCCTCTTGTCAAACAAGTTATTCAATGTGGTGCACTGCAATGCAATTTTACTAATGATGTAGTATTTAGTGAAAATAGGTGAAGATGACAGAACATGATTAATTGATGATAAAACTTAGCAACTTCTAATATCAGGAGTCTACAATATTATGCTTTATTTATTAACAGCAGAAAATTGGAAAAATTGTGCGAAGGCTGAGTTTCCCCCCCTCAAATGTTGTTTAGCCTTTATTCCCAATGGCATATTCGACATTGCATGTTCATATCATTCCCATTTGAAATTCAAATTATTCAGCTCATTTAATTAACCTTGAGAATGATTTCAAAGCCAAAAATTTCCACTGATCAAGAATTCACCATTTTACAACATTAAAATACGCACAAAAATGCCTTATTCATTCCCAATTGAAATTCTAAACATTCAGCTGATTCAATTCACATGGCAAAAATTTCAATTTTGCAAAAATTCTACATTTTCCTGCATACAAAAATCCACATTAATTCCTAATGACACGTTTGTAAAATTATTCATCACATTCAATTTCATTTCACATCATTTTATGTCTTTCTACATTATTACACTTTTCAATAGTTTTTCGGTCAGCATTTTAGCTCACACACAATTTCAAAAGAAATTGCAAATGTCTAGTTAAAAAAAAAAAAACTAGCTACAATATTACCAAGACAAGCAAAGCTGAGAATAGCACTAAATTTGAGCTCATTTCTGGTAGAAGCCAGTGAAATACATAGTGCAAGTCTCCTGGCAAATTTGGGCCAATAGGCAAGTATGTACAATTGTTGTGTTTGTACAAACATATACAGCTAAACTCTATTTGGCTCTCCTACTGTAATAAAAGCCCTGGTGGGTTCAAAGCTTCTTCCACTGATATACAGCATCAGAGACTATAAACACAAGCTGAGATGTGCTTTCTTGTTTGAGTAATGAAGCGGTACAATAAATTCACATCGGTTCAAATCACCCTTTGTGCGGCACTTGCTGATTGAGTGCACTATTTTTCTAAACTGTTTCAACAGCTTGTTGGTGTTGAGCTTGACACTTCAATTGTAAGAGTGGGGGTCTTCCCCAGTGCTTATGATGACTCCCAAGTTGCTTACCCTCCTCAGCTCAACCAAACTGTGAGGAGGGGGCAACAAGGGTTCGACAGCCCTGAGCATCCCTTTGGCTGAATCTGTGCTAAATGGATACTAACGCTGCGTTCCAGGAGTGCCGTGTTGTTGGTAAGACATGTTATATTAACATGGTCATTCTGAATGGCAATACAAAGGCACCCTTGAAATATTTTTTACTCTTGGCAAAATGGAATTTACTTTGGAGCCACTGTCACGTATAGCAGCTGAAAACACTTGTTTGTAATGTGGCCAAGGTAAAGTTCATCCTTCTATCAGTTCTAAACACTTGAAACAACTTGTCCTGTTCTGGGTTCTGTTTGGAGCTTTAAGTGCTGAATACAAACAGAGCTAACATAACCATGAAGACATCATGTCTTCAAAATAAACATTGGCGGATATTTTAGTGCAAGGCAAACTTTGTATAGCCAATGCAACATAAACTCAACATGAGAGACACTAGTTGAATGACCATGACCATGTCACGCCAAATTGATCTTTTCAAGGATTATGGAAGCAGAATGTTTGATGCATTATTGGATGTGATTAGTTTGACAGATGTACACAACTTACTGTATATATATATATATATTTAGTCATTTATTCATTTCATTCATTTATTTATTTATTTAATTTCTTCAGTTCTGGTCCTACATTCCCTGGACTGGTTGGGAGCCATCTTCAGAATAAAATAAGTTGCCAGGCGTATTGTACAAGGGGAACAAATACTTCAACAAGTCAGGGGGGGTGGGGGGGGGGGTGGATGCAAGAAGAATAGGCTGTAACCGAGAGCATGAAACAATAAATCTTCCCCTCAGGAAACGAATATTCATTTACACCTGACTGCAGGCTTTTGTTATTTCGCCGTTTCTGACAAAGAGAAGTGATTCAGGGACTGTGACCATTAACTTTCTGTGTGAGCAGAAGAGACTGTGGCTTCTTCTTGACAACCTGAAGAATGTATGAATTTCACAGTGTTAGAGAACAGGCTGACACAGAAAGGCGCTTTCTATTAACATCTTCACTTCTTTCCCCTTATTCTGCTTCTGTCTGCTGCAACTGTTGTCAAGGAAAAATCACCGAGGTCAAACCTATTGGAGTAATTTTGTGTGATTGAGGTCTCATGGGAAGACGATCCAACCATTAACGGAGAGCACCAATGTTTGGTAAATGCCTAATGGTGCGTTTATAACGGGTGACTTTCACTTATTCGCTCATGTTGAGGGATTAAAAGACATTCACGTAATTAATTCCTACGCTGAAAACGACCAGCTGCCAAAATGTGTTCAGTGTTTATTGTATCCTGGAGATTAAGCTGATCGCCGCCTCTTCACCTGTCAGAGTGCCTCTTGCTGTGTCAGATGCTGTACGCGACCTGACCTGATGTCAGCTCTCTTCCAAGGGAGTCTGAACATTGGCTAGTAAAATAGCCTCAGTGCATTTAGGCACCTGCTTTTTTTCTGTCTGCTTGCATAACAAATCCTGGCAAAGCCAAGTTTCACACTAAGAGGGATTCCCACAAATATCTACAGCCGTGCTATTAGTTGCTGCGTAAATATGACGGTAGAAATTTGCTAAAACTAAATGAGTCCCAGCCAAAAAATATATAAGTGGAATAAAGTTTCATACGCAATACCATGAAATGGTTTGGGTTTACTTCATTACTCAGTTGTGCACGTTTGTGAGGGTGGAGTCTCTGGAGTATCACATCAATGTGGAGCCGCACGAGCCTGTTGGCCTCCACCCACGCCTTTCTCAAAAGCGCATTATATCAGGAAGCAACCATGAGGAGAACATTCACAAGACGTCAACATTTTAAACATTCACCTTTAAACCACATAAACCAATAATGTGGTTTCTATGTCATCACTTTAATTTCCTTGTAATACCTCACTCAAAAATTAACTAATGGTAAACATGCTGGATACATATGCACAATACATACAGTATATAGACATTAGGGATGTTCAATAACACTTTTTTTTTCAGACCAATACCAGTACAAGTATTGAACTCTTGAGTAATCACCTATACCTATATTAAATACTGATACCAGTAGTACTGAAACACCCCCCCAAAAACAATAACAAATATAATTTTAAAGAAAGACCTTTTTCCTTAAAATTGTATGAAATTAATGGCAATTTTCTATTCTTCTGATTTCTAATTTCTACTTCCTGATTGTAAAACTGCCACAAGAAAGAACATTTAAAATGTAGATTTTAGTTTTGTGGTTGTTTGTGAAACTTCTTCTTATTATCATCTAAAACGTATTGAATTACTTACGTATGTCTTTATGGATTCTGATTTTAAATTATATAAACTGAACGTGATATGTTTTGCTTCCTTCTGCCTCTTCTCAAACTTGCATCTTATCATATTGTGCTTTTTTCCTTTCCTTTATGTTTTTATCAGGGCTGTCAGTTTAACGTGTTAATTAGATTGATTAATTATTTACGCTGCAAATTGGTGCATTTAAAAAACAATGCAAGTCAATGCTCAAGCATTTGAAATTTGGCCCGTTGAGGGACCTGTAGGCTGCAGTGTCTCCACCATGAATAAAGTTAAAAAAGAAAACAAAAACTACGAGCAGCGTGACAACAGCAGACATGGACGCAAGTTCAGCGCAGGAGAGCGAGGCAAACTGACCTCTGACCTCAAATTGATTCATTTCAATGTACATATTTCATATCGCCGGGACCCATGGGGTTGCGCCGCTGGGCTTCCGTAGTTGCCGCCGCTGGGCAACTACCATTCAGCACGGAGGCTGTGGCTTTGGATACACGCTAGATCACCACGCCGAATAAAAAACTATACTACAGAAGAGACTTTACAGCTACATTCTGAGACGAAGCTGACAGGGAGTCTGACGAATCACGATGAATGGTTGCTGGATCGCTCGGGGGTTCCAGACAGCAAGTGCAAAAAAGACCAGCCCACCCCCGGCTAAAAGTTGCGACGCAGTTCAAAGAATAGTAAAAGCTTATAGTAAAATAAAAAAAAAAATAAAAAAAACTGCTAGATATGATGTCGTCATGACATTTTTGGCAATACAAGCCTGATAATATAAATCAATAAAGGTCCACCACCCCATCTGCCTCAGAAAAACAAGAGAAGGTCTTTATTAGCTACACAAAACAGCGATTAATAACCATATTAGGCTCAAAGTGATGGCTCTGGAGGATCTAGATGTCTTAAAATTATGGTAGTGCTACTGGTTAAACTTCACGTTTATTTATAAAAACAACAAAAGCTTAAAAAACCACCACAGCTATTATCAGTTCATCTCCTGCCATCTATACAACAAACCTCAGCTTGTGGAAGTTTGCTTAAAAAAAAAAAAAATTGAACAAAATTTTGCTTTTAACTTTTTCTTTTGAATTTCATTCATGAAGCACGCTTCAACATTAAAAATGTGGATTTAAAATCTCTTATTGGTGTATTCAATTAATTAGTCATGCAGTACAATTTTGCAATGTCCTAGAATTCTGATTTGTTTATTTATTAGGGGGCCTTTAGCAGATATGAGATTAAAATTGATTAGTTAGAATAATTAATTAAAAATCCTGTAATTAATTAGATTACATTTTTTAATCGCCTGACAGCACTAGTTTTTATTGCTGTGCTTGTTTGAGATAAAAATCAAATGAAAGGTTAATGAAACTAAATAAGCTTACTGTTGAACAAAATAAAAGTAATTCCTCCACGATTTCTGTGGGTTTCACAATATTTTTTTGAAGAACATGCTCTGATGGTTTTGGTTGGACAAAACTTCATAAGTCACAATTTATTATTAATTTTATTTATCAATATATAATTTATTATTATCATTTCATTATTTAGCCCGACGGCAGCTATATATATATACATATATCTTATATATCTTTAAATGGTGCGTGTGTATTTGTGTGTTGCATTTGGCATTTGAAAGCTTTCTAAAAAAAAATATCTTTGTTGAGCGTTTTCCCCTAAAAGGTGGCAAAAAAAAAGATTACAGGGGAAACAAAATTACGCTGAAAGGACAAAAAAGTGCCTCAAATCAGGTTGTGACAGGGAAAATAGCAAGACCTTGATACCAGGCAATCGGTAATCAACACCAATGAGGCGATATATTGGATAGTGGCAGCACAATAATATAACCAGCCCTCAAGCAGATGTAGTGTATATAACAAAACCCCACTATAAATCCCCTCCCCACTCACTGCCATTAGTCCACTGTAGAGAAAATAGCCTGTTTGGGTGAAAACCTGCAATATTCACAGCAGTCGTCCTTTCAGCTCATGCACAAGCATCATTCTCCAGAGTGACATGAAACTGAGGTCATACACTGCAGTTGCCCCGCAGTTAAAATTATAGACTGAGGACCCCTGCAAGTATCTCTACAATGCTACACACTGTCACTCCAGCAAAACTAATTCATAACACAATTTGGATCCATTTCAATGACTGAGTTAGATTTTTTTTTTTTAAGACGCACACGTACACATTTCATTATGTTGCTATTTCCTAGCTTAAACTAAATAAGTTGCTGTTCTATTAATGTGAGTCCACTTTACATTTTATAGGTAGTTTACACCATCTTATATTCACTCTTCTCTCTTTCTAATTAATAATTTATCATTTATTTTTTTATATTATTCCGTCGTGAAAACCCACCACTGTCAAGGACGTAGTTTTGAGCAAGCAAGCACAAAATTGGTTGCCAAGCAACTGTTGGTAATATTTGAGGGGACCGTATACATTTTAAATCTTTATTTTATATCCTGTTGGCCAGTTCATCATTTTGCTTCCTCTCCTGCGACCATTCAATCGGACATCTTTTCTTTTTCTTTCGTCCCTGGTCGCACTTCAAGATCGTCCTGTTATTATCAGATTATTTAATGCAGACTTAATGCTAATTATATTCATCTACTTGGTTTGCTTCTAGTCTGTTGTGCAGAAATTATGACTGAACTTCTACAAATGGGTTTGCATGTCATGGCTAACAGATAACGGTTGCAATTTAACTGAGATTAGATTACTGGACTGATTTATTTAGACCACACATATTGCTGGACAATTGTAATGCTCTGCAAAAAAAAAAAAAGCCCCAATAGTATAACCTTGAGAATTATGTTATTTTAATTACAAACAGTAAATCTGCAAATTTTAAAATTAATTAGTTAGTAAGTCGGGAAACAGAAATAATGTGCAATTACATCTTAAATACACACACATACACACACACAAAAAAAAACATCCATTAAACCCACCACCCCTTTAAGGGCACCTCTTACATTGAGGTTTATTAAGTTAAAGTGAAATATTTATTCATGCAGTAGTTTGTATTTACTGCAACTTTGTCTTCCATTTGAGTAGATATTACTATGTTAGTTACATAACAGTTTCATACTAACAGTAGATAATAATAAAAAAAAAAAAGAAAAGAAAATTTTAACTGGACACCCTTGTGTGTAAACAGAATTTTTTTAAACACACATTTACAGTAAATCTTGTGAATATAAACCTTATGGTCCACATTTTTTCATATAATGCCGAGATATTATGGGAAGATTGATTTATTTTCACTCAATTAAGTCTTTTAGTAGTAGGATAATGAGCTCAACTACTTCCTCATTTCTAATCCAATTCAAATCCTTCAACATTTCATAGATTCCAAGTATTCAGGACGTGGCTTCTGTTATAGTTCACAACAAAGAAAACATTCACAATTTTCCCAGAATTATATGTTTTTCACCAAAATAACACCCACGTTCATTCCCAGACATTCAACCAAAAAAAAGTTTCCATTCATTTATTATCTAAATTCAAAATGTTTATTTCACTCAAATCACCTTTGGAATGATTTTCAACCTTCCAAAAATTCCACTTTCTTCACAACAAAATGTCCACAATAAAATTCCAACATCAAATTAGACATAATTCCCTCCTGCTTCCTCATTTATTGACTGTTTGAAACTATTCCAACTTTTTCCAAATTTGCAGCAGATTCAGTACATCTTGAAAAGTATTCCAATTACCCAAAATTTCAAAATAAAATTCCATATTAAAATATATTTTACCTTATTCCTTCATTCAATATTATTCTACAATTGATTCCACAACATTTGAGTCCTGCTTCAGCATTTCAGCATTCACATGCAATTACAACGGAAATTGCTATTTCTATTTATCATACATTTATTTTGAAAAGTCGATTACACAAATTAAAATACCAATACTGACTGAAATTCCTCTTATCTTATAAATTTGTTCTTGTATTTTAAACTGCTTTGATTGACATGATCCTGATAATGAGTAGCATAATAATGTAAAAGGTCTAAGACAATGCTGACCAATGGTGAAGCGGTTCTTATAGGGCCACTTGATTGAGATGAACAGGGCACTTATATGAAAAGTCTCTATGTGAAAATCATGCCAGCACAAAAATTCACCGCCCTAAAAAACTATATATAATTTTTTTTTAAAAAGTATTTAACGCATTTTATATAATATGACTGCATTTCACACACACATTTTTGCCCTGACAACTCTTTAATTTAATTTAAATGTTATTATATATGTTAATGATTTCACACAATAAGAAATAAGAAAACAATAATAAAACAGATAAATATCAATATTTTATACATCTCTGCCAGTGTTCATTTTAATCCCGTATATAATATTCCTCAAAAGTCACAATGTCCCACGGACTGGTAAGCTATTTTTGGAACAGGCCCCGGGCTATTTATGTGCTCCTTTGGGGCTACCTGGTACCAAGATGGTAATCAGCCGATTTGGCCAGTTCTCTAGGGCAGCACGGACCCGGTTTAAGGTAAACATCTGTTGATAACCGTCATAACCGCTGCACAGCGAGACCCATGGAGACCACTCGCTCTCAGCTCGCGTCACTGCCCCACACGTGTCGCCATTTGCGGGGGAGCTTCTCGTGCGGCACACACGTGTGGCTGAGCTCAACTGAACTGAGAAAGGAACAAACCATGAAGTGTTTCCATTCATGATACTCACTCAAAAGATTTGTTTGAACAAGTCGTTTGTGAACAAAACTCGAGCCCCACCGAACTTTGCTCGTCAAACTGAAGCGCAATTTTTGTGCTCATATGCACCTCTTACTTGACAACAGTGGTTGAATGATTCTTATGCCCTGCAGCAATGCATAGAAAAAAAAGTAGTCATGGTTTGTATGTCTGCCTTTGTATTGTATCCCTGAATGCATCCTAAATAACCTCGAGCCTATAAATACAGAAATGGGTAAATGGTATCGCACACACAACCCCAGACATGTTTTGCATCTTAATTGTCTGAGCTTTTGAAGTAACTTGGAGTGAATATGTGATTTGTCAATTGATTCCTTTTCTCCCAGGCTATGAATAAAATGCTTTAATTATTGATGTACTGACGTCAGCTGTCCACTTGAATGTTATATGTGGTGCAGACTTCTTTCTCCGGGCAAGCTGCAGACCTCCACCCACCCTCTTAACCTGCCGCCATCACCACATGCCCTCATGAACCTGGCATGAATGGGACATGAAGACACGAGAAGACAAGTTTTTGAACAGTTAGTCCATCAGAGAGATATTAATTTGGTGCTGTGACTATACTACTATACTGTCACTAACTACACACCATAGTGGAGAAATATTTCTAATATTGTAGCCCTCTACAGTAAATAAAATATTAAAAACACCTTTGCAATGCAGTTTATTTCTACAACACAGAACTTGAAGGAACAACTTCATTGATGATTATGATATGGTTAAAACGTATTCAAACCCAGAAACGTATAAATATGTTTTTTTTAATACTTTGTCCATCACTCCGAAAAATATATTTATAAGTTGTTGTTTTTAAAATGTTTTTTATTTATTTATGCTAGAGCATACAGAAGGCTTTGATACAGCTTCTGACATGAAGAGGTCACTTAAAGCAATGGTAGTTATTACAAAAAACGGCCAGCAGGTAGCAGCAGAGTGTAAGAGATCAGGCAGGGCCACGTTGTAACAAGCTCTTTTTGACAGTGTTTTCAACAGGTTTGTGAATAATGATGAAACGTAGCTATATTCTAGTGCTAATTGCTGCAAAGTGGAAACTGATACAAATATACTTTGTTTTCCTGATGAAAGAAGAGACTCTAATCTTTCTTTTGGTAAAAAAATAGAACACAATATTCTGTGGGCCATGCAAAATCAGTCAAAATCCAGTAAAACAGCCGGGAGCGAAGGGGGTTGCTTCAGTGAAAAGGTCTTCCTTCATGTTTTATTTTTTTTTGGGGGGGGGGGGGGGGGATTTATATATAAAAAGTAATAATAGTATCGGTACTATCAGTATCGGGCCTACTCAAGAGATGAATACTTTTGTTTTGTAATTTATGTAATTTTCTTACATGCCCAATTCCCATTTACCTTTTTTTAATGATAATTTTAACACAAACTTAACAAATAAACCTTATATGATACATATTCATTAGTCTAATAAAGCCTATTTATTTGAAATGCATAATCCTAAGGTTTATGTATTTAGTATTTATAAAGTATAATTACTCTAAATTAATAACATTGAGAGTAATTATTTAAAATACATAAAGTACATTGGTTGAATTGCATAATAATCAGGTTACCTATACACGATAAATAACATATCGTTGTTGCTTTGTGAAAAACACTTTCCGGGGGAATGCTCTTTTATTTTTTATTTTTTACATTTTAATGTTTTGGGCATGAAATTGAATGCAGACAGCTCAAAAAACATACAAATAAAAAAGTATTTATACTTAATACTTAATAGGTTTTATTAGACTAATGAATATGTATTATATAAGGTTTATCTGATGTTTGTGCTAAAATTATCTGCCAAAAAAAGTAAATGGGATTTTTTTCATGTAAAAATTTACATGAATCTTAAGTTAGGCTTGAAATATTTCTGTGAGTGCTGTAACTGCTATTGGTCTGAAAAAAGTGGTATCGAACATCACAACATATAACAATTCTATTTTGAAGTTAAAGTTGTATTGTTGATACAAAATGGATGTTGCCATCACTAAGTCTTGCTAGCAGCTGAGGGGTTGCAGAGACGCACTGGGGTGTTTTTTTTTTTTTTTTTTTTTTTTTGATGGCTTACACTAGGATACCTTGTGACTGGGCACAACCTTGAAAATATTTAAAGGCTGCTTCTGCCAGCGTCGGCTGAATCATTGCAGCTCAGATCTTCCAACCCCGATCCATCTCTTAGAGGATATGTTGCATTAATGAGCTCATTCTCGGCATAAACTAACACGGGTGAGATACAAAAGCATGTGCGCTTTCAACCTGAACATGTTTAGGTCTGGAATATATTAAGATAGTGTTGTGCTTTGCTGTTGCTCCAGGGTCACCTATAAATAAAGAACGTTTCACACTTATCCTAGCAATTTGTGTTTCTCCACACATCATTGTATTATTTACGGATTATCCATACAACAATTCAATCTCCTTGCATGCCTACCCCAAAGAGATTGGAGCGAGAGAAAGACAGACATGCTTTTCTAGGACTGGCGTATGCCATGGATGTGAAGAGATCCTCTTGAGGAGGCGGAGGGATGGAGCGAGGCAGAGGCACATTGAAGCAGATGCAGAGAAATGTGAGAGGGTGTCAGTGAGACCGGTGATGACGCGCTCGTGGCTGCGGAGAGCTGGCGAGGCCGCGGCCCTGGCTCTGACTCACCTCATCCCCACGGGGCCTCCTGCTTGACGTCACTCCGAGCTGCACTGTGGCATTTCTTTGCTTCAACTTCTTTGTGAGCAGCAGCCACACTTCAGCATTTCTCACATCTATCTATCCATCTATCCATCCATCCATCCATCCATCCATCCATTATTATGCAAATGATTGATTCATCACACTTAAACTAACAACCAAAATAAAACACTCATCAATACTCAATACAATATGATAAATTAAGGTGTTGGATTTTGGTCAGGAGAAGATGATGACATTGTTTACATTTCATTCAATAAAACAATTCAATGTTCTCTTCTTCTATTGGCAATTCGATACATGGAAATTGATGTAAAGGCAAATTACCTTTTTTTTTTTTTTAAATTTTTAAATAATAATATTGCAGTGGTATTACAGTAATGCAGTACTGTTGCAGCTTATATATATTTTCCTGTGCCTATAATAATTGGGTTAGTTGTTACTGAGAGCCTCTTTCCTCTGAGTCACCTGAAGGGATGAGAGTTCATTACATGTGAAACGTTTACAAGCCCAATAAAGAAACATAGAAGTCAAACATGACCACGAGTGCTAATCGATGCTCCGGGTTCTTTATGCCTTTATTCTATGTAAATTGGCAGATGAAGAGAACATGCGCAAGGACTCATGCCCAGGGGTCATACATGAGGGTGTGGCTTCCTGCAGCACGTTGTGTTCTGCTCATACCTCTTCGATGTAAAGTACACTGGAAACTATTTGTTGCAACTATTTAAAAGGACTGGGATTGATGTTGCAAATTAATGACTGAATGTAAATGCTGAGATGTGCAAAAAAACATTTGAATAGACCTTTGCCTTACCCTGTCTACACTGTAAAAAACGATTTTGGAGAGAGGTAAATATAATCCACAAAAAATGATCTCGAATTTAACTGATTACTTTAGACAGTAAATGAGTTATCAAATACAGGGTAAATTTAACTTACACTATCTATTATGTAACAGTAAAAAGTAGGGATGGGTGAGTACCGATACCAGGTATCAGTATCGGGCCGATACCAGGCCAATTTCATGATATCGGTGCTTGCCACGTATATCGATACTGGTATTCGGCTCCCGCTCTTGTGGGGGAAGGGGAACGAAAGTTTTGTTTCGTCTCGTTCGTTTCATTACTTCCGCAGCGCCATTTCGACATTCATTACTGAGAATAAGCAAGTACTCTTGTTGTGAGTAAAATCACCTATATCTGTGGTTCATATATGTTTGTAGCTCACGTAACTTCGCCGAGTTTAATTGCCTCGTTACGTTTGCCACACTCTTATTTGCCTCGTTACGACGGAGCTCTGGTGCTAAAAATAGAACGGTGCCGTTGCAGCCCTCGCAGATGCTAGTTATAGCTCTTATAGCTTGAGGAATTCTTAACATGGTAGATATTGCTAAATTACTTGAAGCCCTATTGGATTGAATTGAATTGTTTGTACTTCACTCTATTCCTTCAAAATAAGTTATACACCACATATTTTGATTGGGACTTCTTCTTTTTTCTGGCCACTGGATTTGTTTAATCTTATTTACGGATTTTTCATTTTATTGTGTGCTCTATGCAAAATGACTTTTACGAGCAGATTAATTATTTTTAATTGTCATTCAATTTTAAACAAATTTGTGATAGCTATGATATATAGACCCTATGTCCTTTACAGTTTTTCTCCATAGGTTAGGCACATTTCTTGAAATTGAGATGACATTTTCAAAATACCATGGACAAATCCCTAAACTACCTTACTAATGGTCTCAACTGAATGGCATTTCTCATTGCCTTCATCAAATTGCAAATGTCTTTGAGATGTCTCAATTGCCTCAGTGGATCTGTGCAAATGGTTGTGTACATTTAGCCTACAGTTAGCACAATGTGCCCACATTTAGCTCATTTTCAAAATGAACTGAACTTGCTGATCGAACTGAATTAGTTGGTTTTCAGTCTAATGGCTGTCCTTTCCAAAACATGTCAGCAGGATTTCAGTGTGTAAGTCATAATAGGCCAAATCATCTGTTCAATTGTCAAAATTAGTCAAGCATATAACAGAAGATCAGTGTAGAGGATGGTTGAGACATTTACGCCGTTTTTTTCCTCGCTGCGTTGCATGGGAAAATATCGGCTATGACGTGGATGAAGACCTTTGGCTAAACAAAGAGCAGCATATGGATGGCCAAGAGAATGAGGATGATGGCCAAGAGGGGGAAGGCTAGTGAAAGTGTTACAGTAGTTGGTTCTTCATTTACGCTGTGTGCGAGATATGATTTTATTTGCAGTATTAGTTTTTAGTTTTTCATAAATATACTGAACTTACACTTTCATTTGTTGCACTCTAATGTGTAAGTAACTTTGTGTGAATAAAAACAGTTGCAATTTTCCTTGACTGTGAGTGGAGCATGTTAAACTGCAAGCTTTGAATACTGCTCAAGTAAAATTCCTTCCCCCCCTCAGTTTTATATATAATTGTATTTTGCTAGCTGTTGTGAGAAAACATCTAATGATTTTGACTTGCAGTGCTCACAGAATGCCAAAGGGACGATGCATTTTGGAAGCACTGACTACTTGTATGACATAGATTAAATTAAATTAGATTTTGACACATAGGTGAGCTGTTTTAGGAGAGATATTAGCTTTTGCAGATGATCCAAAGAGTTGTGCATAATCATCCAAATTATTTTTGGCAAAAGAAATAAGTGAATGCAGATGAGCCAAAGCAATGGAGAAGGATCTTTGCAGTTGTGACAGTACCGACTCTTTGTTTGGGAAAGGAACTTTGAGTGAAGCATGTGTGAGCAGTTTTGGGATAGATGTGTGCTTTTTTTTTGCGAATGAACTTATAGGTTGTGCATAAATCCAAGTCTGTTTGGCCAAATGAGCTTGCAGTTTTGAAAATGTCATCTCAGCTTCAAGAAATGTGCCAAACCTATGGAGAAAAACTTTAAAAAAATTTTTTTTTTTATCTGTCATTGTTTTTGGGGAAATTTTGTGTATCATAAATACTAATGGTATCAGCACTTGGTATCGGTATTGGTGAGTACTGAATATTTAAGTATCGGTATTGGTCTAATTAAAAGTGGTATCGAACATCCCTAGTAAAAAGTGTTACCGATAAAAACTGAATAAAACGTACAGAGAAAAATTTACCCAATAAATACCCAATTGCCGCTGGTCTGCACCGCAATATGCGCATGCGTCATCACTCTATGACTTTTAACGAGCACATCATGGGGTGTAATGTAGTTTGTCTAATTGAAGTTGCCGCAGCGTGACGTCATCGGCCAGTGGAAGTCTTCTGCCCAGAGGAGGCGTTTTCAGCCAATCAGAGCGATCTTCATTTTGCACACTGCAATTGATGGCACAAACCATGTTTAAAAAAGTACAATAAGTAAGACGGGATTGATGAGATGACTAGTGAGGAGCACGATCACTGGCACGCTCCACCTGCAATTTATATTGTCAAAAATATCGCAACTGTCGTCCACATTAATTAGAACTTAACCTAAGTGTCACATTTGCAGCTACAATATATACCCAGTACAGGTAATAGCAAAAATAATAGTATTGGCCGGGAAGCAATTTGGCTTTCTTTACTTCCACTATGGTGCTAACACCCATTTTTAACAGCTACAAAAATACCAAAAGAAAGAAAATGCGACTACGTGTTTTTAATGGTGGGAAAGCTAAATATTCAACTTTAAACATTGTTAGGAGCTTCTTTCAGCCATTTCTAGCAAAGCCTGATAAAAAATATAGATAAACCAGAACATATCCAACAAAATATTTCATATGGATATTTTTGTGACATTGATAGTGAAATTTGCTTCATAGAATGCATCTGATAATAAAGTTCGTTAATGAACTGATCTCTCTTGAGTAATCACTGGCCCCAACAATAAGCTCGTCTCATTTGTCCTTTAATTCAATTCAATTCATGAAAGGGTTGGCCTAATTGTCATCCAGATTAATTAGAACTTGACCTAAGTGTCACATTTGCAGCTACAGTATACCCAGTACAGGTAATAGCAAAAATAATAGTATTGGTTGACATCATACATATAAATGAAAGGGGCCATGTTCATGAAGCGTCCTTTTCTGGTCTTGTCAAACAGTGACATTGTCATTTAGATGGGGGATGTTTCCCCTGCCTGTCAGTTGGTGCTCTTTCCTTGTATTTTATGATTTGATTTCAGTCCCGTGTTCAATCATGAAAAGAAGAAGGGTGCGTGGATTGGGCTCTTCAGTACATCTCTCATGGAAGGTTCAGTCAAAAGAAATGAGTCTCCTTAAGATGTTGGCTAGTTTGGCAAGATTCATGGCATCACCAGTCGGAAGGTTGTGACAGGGCAAAATGTACACCCAGCAAGCCAGTCGTCTTTCAGTAATACTTGAAAGGTTCAAGTGCTGGCATCTTATCCAGTACCTTGTACAAGTAGGATGAGACGGTGCGGGTCAGTTTAGAAGACTCAACTAGAGTCTATGCTCAAGTCCAGTGGTTCTTAACCTTTTTTCATACCAGTACCCCCTAAAAGCGCAAAGCATTTTTGGTTGGGTAAAAAAAAAATAATAATAAATGACTTGAGAGTACTGTGCCATCCTTGTCTGATTTATATAAAACTTTGGAACTTCATTTGTAAAGTGGTCCCTCTATTTGGTTTGGAAATCAGAAGATCTAACAAAAAGCAAAAGAGAAAAGGAATTACAAAATGTATTATCAACATTAAGTGTCCTCCTAGATCTCTTCTCAAAAAGCAACCATTAACTTTTTTTTTTTTCCCCCTTAGAGCTCAGTATTGTTCATTCGGTAATTTTCCCGATTTGACATGTCATCATCATTGCTCTCTCTCTCTTTTTTTTTTTTAAATATATATATATATATATATATATATATATATATATATATATATATATGTATATATATATTTTTTTTATGTGGGTGAGTATGTGCATGTGCGTGTGCATGTGTGTGTGTGTGCGCATGCGTGTGCGCGTGCGTGTGAGTGTGTACTCATTAGTTCACCTAAAACCTATTAAAAATCCCATACCGTTCACCTAAACTGAATACTTCAGAATCCAGCTAGAGTCGTGAGGTTGTCAGGAGACCCGAGGAAGGATCAAAGAAGAGAAAGGAAAGTGAAATTCAGCACCGACCAGACATTACCTACTACCCACCGGGTTACCAACCAGAGTCTTTCACCAACCCCAGAAACATCTAAATTCCAACAAATTAGGGCGACCTCAAGAGACCAAAGGAGAGACTGAGGAAAGGAAGGAAGGATAGATGAAGCAGAGTGAGATCCACAGACATCAGCATCCACCAATTTAATGACCAGAGGAGGAAGCAGATTGTGTTTGAATTTCGGTAGATGCTGGTGTGGTGGATCTGGCATGCATGAAAACCTCCACCAAAGAGGGGAGCCGTCGACCCTGGCCAGGACAGAGCAAGCACAACACCTCAGGGCCACCCAGGCCACGGTAGCGCCAAGGGACAACCCCCGGACCCCGCAGGGGCCACTGGCCGGAGAGCAAACCCAAGAAACCATTAACTTAATGGACAGGTGATCCTAGGTGGCATATGGCAGCTTGGGTCGAACACTCTAAAAACAGTTGGGTCAAAAGTAACCCAATTATGGATAAAAAATGGACTGATCCACTTTATGGGTCGTTTGACCCAACTTTCGGGTTGTTTTATGCAAAATGACCCAATTTTTTGACCCAAGTAAAGGATCTGACCAATATATATGAGCTGTTTTACGCTGAAAGACCCATTTCTTGACTCAAAGTTGGGTCAAATCGACCCAAGTAGAGGATTGGTCCATTTTTGACCCATAGTTGTGTTGTTTTTGACCCAACTGTTTTTAGAGTGAACCATTTAGGTTAAAGTATTTTGACATGGATGCTACTTTTTACATTTATTAAAATATCTCACGTACACCCTGCAGTGTGCCCTCACCACTGCTCTAGTCTACAGGATGGAGCTCACCTCATTTTACATTTGCAGACAACTATAGACAAAAACAAAAATCCGTCAGTACTGTGTCTCTTCTATTCCAACACCATCATCCGGTCTACTTAGTTTCAGAACAATGAGCATTTCATCGACTCTGTCTCAATCGTGGTTTAGCCATCTTATTCGGCAGAAAAAAGTGTAGGTAGTGATTCCTGATCCTCATCATCTTTGTCCTCTTGTCAATTAGGACATTTAGTCTTCCATTTAGATGACCTTGGAGCAGAACTTGCCATCTCAGGATTATCCGTTTACAGCCTTAAGCCTAATATGATGATGCACATTTGGTTAAGGGTTAGAATTAGGTTCAGGCATACCCCGAGTGTTCATCCATTGCCATAAAAGCAAACATGTATGCTAGCTTGAGTAATGGCAGTGGGTATTTTTTTCTACATAAATAAATGCAAAATAAGGCAAACCTATGGTCCCAGATTTGCATTCCACATGGTCAAATATTTATGCCAGAAGCATTAATCTTGGGCTAGTCTGTGCATATTTATTGCAAGACATTTCTTGTACTAAGGAGGCCATCTTGAAAAAGGGTGGCTATCTTCAACTTCAAGTGGCCTTCATGCTTTTTCAAAAGAGTTATGTCTATTGAGCATCCCAGCAGAATTTGACACAAGATTCAGCAAAAGATATTATCTCATAGCTATCTGGAGAAACCCCTCACAAACACTGGGAGAACATGTAAACTCGAAGGCGAGAGGTGCGGACACACACTCTGAACTGACCCATAGTGTAGTCTTAATAAAATGTAACCATTATTTTAAAATCTTATTATGCTCAGAGACATTAGAAGTTAAAATTGGCGATAGTACTTTCTCTTTGTTAAAGGGACACTTGAGCTGAACAGTGGCACTTATGATATGATAGGTCGGTATGTAAAAAGGATGTCAGTACTAAAATTCACCCCCCTTGAAAAACTCTGTAGCGACTTAATGCGTTATATGACGTAAATGACTACATTCCGCACATCTAATTGACACCCATTTCATGGGATTTTCTTTTCTATCTCAGTTTTGGTTTTGTTTATGGGTCATGTTTTCCTTGTGTGCCTCCCTTTGCTAATGTCTCGTCAAGGTTTATCATGTCCTCCTGTTCTTGCCCTGGTGTTACCCAATCAGCTCCCCAAGCCACGTGTTTCTTGTCCAGGTGTCTCTCGTTGTCTCGTTACTCTGTATTTATTTCCCTGCTTTCTTTCAGTTCTTGTCGAGTGTTGTTATTGTCACACCCATGCCATGTCCTGTTGTTATCATTTCCTTGCCTAGCTGTGTTCCTGTTTGGTTTGTTGCTTTGACTTGTGTTTTTGGACGTTGCTGATTTTGTTATTTTTGCCAAGTACCTTGTTTGCCTTTTTATTTATTTATTTTTTTTTTAAATTAAATTCCCTTTTGGACTCCATCCCTGCCTTGCTGCTTTTGCTCCCTGCATTTGGGTCCTCCACCCCACACCCCAACCTGACAACTGCCACTGTAGGGGCAGTAATTAGCATTCGGCGGCTGATCCAGCCAAGGTTAGTAATACAAAATCATTTTCTTGTCGGACAGAGATGGCACTCCGTGTAGCTGACGCCCTTATTCAGGCAGCCGATGAGCCGCCACCGTGGGGATCCGATGAGTTTGGCGTTTGGTGCTGAAGAGCTCTACATCGTGGACGCCAGCCTTTCATGCAGCTGCAGCTAAGCGAATGCTAATTCTTCACAGCCACAGATGCAGATTCGCGTCACGATGCAAGTGGCCATTTTGAGTACTAGGCAGCGGCGCGACAACCGCTGGAGACTTGGCTCGACTTGGCAAAATTTCAATGTAGGACCCTAGTGAGGCTAGACGGTGCCGAAAATGAAATGAAGTTGAACCCATGACAATCTAGCGTAAGAGAAACTGATGTAGAGAACAGAAAAAAGGCATCAACTCTGCCACATCACTCATGTTTACACAGACCAGCTAGAAAGCCGCTCCATCCGATGTATAACATTTGAATTCATTAACTTGCCAAGCATGTCCTCTGCATTCCCTTCTGGACAGCTTCTGACCTAAGCTTTTCCACAAAGCTTCTGGCCTTTGCCCTTTGTCACTCCCAAGGCTGTTCGGAATACTCTTACAAGCATGTTATTATTATAGTCCCGATCTGGTAGCAAGCTTTGTTTCAGTGTCACTGCTGAATTGCTCACAAATACAAACACACACACACACACACTTCTCTGGCCCCAAAGTGCCATACTAATTTCTGTCAGCATCCGTTCTATTTGGTAAAAGGCAGGATGGAACACTACTTTCATGTTTGTTTGTTTGTCTGTTTGCAGCACAAATCGAGTGTCATCGGATCAGGCAACACCTTTCCATTGTCCAAATTTAGTGGGGCTGTGTCCAATTTCATCTTCCTGTTTACAGCTAACTGTAGTGGTGAGAATTTCATTTTCTTGGAGATGATTGCCATTTTAACATGTTGACCAATCTAAACCCACCTTGACGGCAACAAACACAGATGGAACACTGTGACTGGCACTTGTGAAATTCAGCCAACGTCTCCATGAATATTCTACTCCTGACGTTTTTATATTTACATAAGTGCTTAGCTTGTGTCTAAATCATTCATTGTTAATATGACTGCTTATTCATGACAGTTGCAGAGCGATGCAATGTAAAATCAGTGACAGGTATGAATGGTAATAGAAGAATCCGATATGGTCTGTTTCTCTTTGCTTGCACACCATAATCCATTCTGTGACCTTGGTTGAAGTTTGATTTGAATTACTTTATTTTCAAAACAAAATTGAAATGAATTACATTTGTAATAATAAGAGATGTTAATACCACTTTTTTTTTTAACGATACCAGTACGAGTACTCAAATCTTGGGCAGTCACCGATACGATCCAAGTACGATACTCAGAGGTGGACGCGTCAATCAATTTTGAGCGTTCGTCAGTCGGGACACCCTTCCGTCATCGTCAATATTTCTAGCTGAACCGTCAATCCGTTGTCTCGACAAAACAGCATACCTTGCGCTGTAGAGAACAGGTCATGCGTAGTAAGAACGGTTTGGGTGAGGCTGCAGATGGAGTTTATTATGCGGGTATGCTGATCTGACAGAACACCGTCATTTGTCAATTGCGCAGCATAATGAGCGTCCGTTAATGTTTCCGTCATTCCAAGTGGGCATCTGTCAATGTTCCATCACTTGTCATTCATCAATCCGTTATCAAAATGGGATGTCCGTCATTTTTTATTACCAAATTTATTAATGGACAAAAAAAAAACTTCCGTCAGAGCTTAGTTCGTCAATTTGTCAAAGTTTCCTGTCAATTGTCAACAAAATGGGCACCCGTTATTGACAGATTGACGACCATTCCGTCAATATTGATACCACTAGTATTATTAAAACATATGAACCTCATTATTTGGAAGAAGTTGACCAGTCTAAAATTACTTTAAGAAAAACAACACTTTCTATACATTAAATTTAAATCTAATTTAGTGTTTTATGTTGCTATTTGCCTGATTTTGCTGTTACTGTATTTGCAATCTAAATTATTTGTTATAACCTGAACAGGATTTCAGGGTGAATTTAATTGTTACATTTTTGACAAGGAATAAGGGGTGGGGCTAGATAAGTCGTTTTACTTCTTCCTACACCCTTTTCGAACAGAATCTTGTTTTTGAAATTGAATACTGGTGGAACAAAATTTATGCAAATTATTATTATTATTATTATTTGTATATATACAATTATTTACGTATGTATGTATGTATGTATGTATGTTTTTCTTTTCTTTTCGAATAAAGTTTGTCCTAATGCTTGTTTTAATTATAATGAATAAAGGGGTAGTAAAAGTATGTATCACTTGTACCTCCCACAGCTCAATCTTGACTCAATTAACTATAAAATGGGCAGCATGGTTGAATTAGTGGTTAGCATTTCTTCCTCAGATCTCTAAGGTTCAGGGTTGGAATCTCCTCTATGGCCTTCCCGTGTCCTGCATCTTCCCACATTCCAAAAACTTTGCATGCTAGGTTAACTGAAGACTAAATTACCTTTCCTGCAACCTTAATGAGGACTAAAAGTGTAGAATATAGAAGGAAGCAAAATAAATAAATAAATCAACCACATATAAAGTAAAAATTTAAACTACTTAACATGCATAAATGAGTTGACCTGTTGATAAATAATTTTGGGGGAAATCTCACAAAATTTGAGGGCACCTCATGTTACATCACATATGATGGTGAAATATTTTAAGCTTTAGGGCTATTTTTTACCAAAATCATGGCTAGTACTAAAAGACGTACAGATCCTTTAGAATTTGCTTTGTTCCGTGTCATCTGCTCCAAACCGACAAGATATTTTAATAACATCTGGCGTGTAAAACATAGCTGAGATTGACTTTGTGTGAGGCTGGTCAGGCCGCCGGTTTCACTGTGCCATTCTCTGACTCATGGTGTTGCCTACAGTGGGGGAGGCAAAGTCAGGAGGCAGAGTGAGTGAGTGAGGGACAAGAAAGAACTCCAAGAGCTCTGAGACTGAGAAGTGGGATGCAGTGTTTTCTCCCCCTACTGACTGAAAAGTTGTGTGGTATTGCCACAGCACATACAGCACACTGGAGTGGTGACAAATTAGCATGATTGTTGGACATCTTACTTCCAATGTAAAACATAATATATTACCAGTTACTGTAATATGAAAGGACTGTATTGAGTTTTAAACAAAGAAAAAAGAGAAAAAAACACAGAGAAAAGCCAACTGACAGAAAAAACTCAACACAGAGTGTATTGCGACAGAAATGCCATTAATCTGATGCTAAAAATAAAACACATTAAAACAATGATTTTAATAAAGAAAAATAGAACTGTATTAAAAACATAAAAATGTAAGGCACAATAAAGCATGGTAAAGATAATGTATAGAAATAAACTGCTTTTTATGTGTAATTAAAGCAGACCCAAATTCACAAACACATATTTCTGCTTGAGCATCTTCTCCCTCCTCCTTGTGAGCGTTTTCATTTGGTATTAGTGTATTTGACTGTGTGTTCTGTTCAATAAACAATTGGAAGTGCATTGGCTATCCTTTTCTCACTTCATTCACCTGAAGTTCACACCCAAGTCAAATTTTGTCTCACAAAGCAAAAAAAGAAAAATAATTCAACGACGTGATGGGCGGGCTCATCGCTACAAAAGCACATACATTAGGAGACTTGATATTAGTTGGTGTCACTGCATGTTTGATTTAATTTCTCACATTACAAGTCCTCAATATAGGGGAACCACCTCATCAAATGTTGCAATTAAAATAAGCAATTGTCATGTTTCATTTTTCCTGGACAAAACAATATATTACCGGGGGAGGCCAAATGATGTATAGGTATGTAATAGGTATTAGAATAGGTATAATAATAATAATAATAATAATAATAATAATAATATCATATTTTGAAAAAGGTTTTGCAATTTATAAATTGGGATTGACACAAATCTTCAAATCTCACACTTAGTCAGTACACCAGCGTCAACACTGCTTATCTAATTAAATAATGAATACAGTTTATATGTAATGGGGCTTTAAGACCAAAAGCTTTTTAATTAAAAAGAAAAAAGTCAGATCAGCCACCCCCCCCCCCCCCCCAGCCCAAATAAAAACCCTGTGACATTGAATTGTTCTTATTGTTATATACAAAATGTTGTTTTTCTTTTACATTGTTATATCACATGTTAAACAGTGCATAATTGATTGAAGCATAATTAAAAGCTTTGAAAACAATTATTTAAATTAAGGTAAACTATAGGCAAATTTTGGGTTCATGTTTTTTCCTCCAGAGGAGTCAGTGCCTCACCAAAGATGAACCTCACGGTATGTCACTGTTCCCAAGCGTTTATTGAGTGATGAGAAAAGGAAAGGTGACGTAACAGTGGTAAACATGCCCTTATGCCAGCTTTTTCGAAATGTGTCAATACAATTTGAGTGAATATTTTCAACAAAGCAAATGGAGCCGAAATTGTTTACTTGATCAACCTTTGACAATAATGTAATTTTTTGAGATTTAACAATTGTCAGCAAAAAGTCAAATTTTTCTTAGATTGATGTGATTGATGGAACTACGGCAAAATCAGGTGCAAAAGTCACCATTATTCTTCTAATGCAAAGTACTTTATTTAAGACCAGTCCTAGTTAAAATAATGTAACATTGTTTTGTTATATAATCATCATACAAAGTAAGAATATCGTCGAAAACTCAATTTAATTCAGTAATTGAAATATTGAAACTCACTGTATCGCTAAGCACACTGAATTATTTTATGATCTTAGCTTTTATAATTTTCACGATTATGTCTTAAAGCCAGCAAAACCCCCAAATTCACCATCTCAAGGGATTACAATATAAATGCATACTGTATATGCAGATATATATGCACCTGTGTCTCTTTGTTGGCCCCGTCGTTGACGGATGCCCACATTTTCGGCGAGTGCTTTATGATGCGAAGCCTAGAAAAATAAATGGACTGACCACCAACTGAAGCAGTTTGTTGTCCGTCGATCCGGGTTAGTACAGACGGTCCTTCTCAGTCTGTGTATTTTTTTTACTCTGATTCTTATTCTTATACTTATTTTATTCTTGAGAGCCGGAATTGCCCACTTCTGCATACTGTATGTGTAATTTAAAAAAATAGTTAAGTACGGCTATACTTGTGCTTGGCAATGTTAGCATGAGCCACATGCTAACTGTAATTGACACAGCTGGTCATCATTGGTCCCGTCAGTTTTTCAGGCCGGCCCACTTGGGCTCAGTTTGTCCCTTGTCACCAACAGGCAAAAAGAAAACACACAATAAAAACAAGAGATATATACACATACACAGCGTGCTGATTGGGGAAATGAAAGAAACATTCGACAATATACAACATTTTATTTGTTTCTTTATTTGGCTGCAGTCTGTTCTCAACGTTGTGTGGCTGTCACCGACGACTCGGACTGGAATGGCCTGCAATACTTTCAGGAAATCACCTGACGGACCAGCGATACTTAGCTCTGGTAATTGAGAAATCTTTTTTGTGGGCTTAGTGATGAAGTGCTGCGTCCATGAGTGAAAATACAATTGATGCTTTCACTGTTTAAGGGCACTCGCAAGTAAGTATTTGCCATTGTGCTCGTCGCATCATCACTTGCGAGCCAATTTATGGCCAGGGTCATGGTAATCAAAATCCTATATGACATTGGCCCTGCAATAGAATGGGACAGGGTGAGAAGAAGCTCAATTGCATGAGACAGGATCTCATCTGCTGCAATTCTTCATCAGGTATTTTGATGATCATTTTATGCTACACATTTGCGATATATTATTTTTTATATTTTGTTATGATAATTGTTGTATCGAAAAATGATTGTGTTTATCAGTCCATATTTATTCTTTGCAATGTGCCCGCTAAATCTAAATGTATAAAAACTAGGGGTGTCGGGTGATGATTTTTTTTAATCGTATTTAATCGCATGACTTCAATAGTTAACTCACAATTAATCAGAAATTGAATATCTGTTCTAAATGTACAATACTCTTGTTAACATGAAAGTGGAAACAAATGTTAAATAGAAATAGGGCTGCATCTTTTAGTCATTGATACAGTAAATTCATAATAATTCATAAAATGGAGTTAAAATTAAAAAGATGTACTGCACTGTAAAAAACGAGTGTGATATTAATTTGTGTTGTTTGTCGTTTTTCTGCCTCTAGATGGCATAACTGCATTTGTAGGACGTTGGTGACAGTTCAGTGCATTTTTCTTTTTTATAGTAAGAGCAATCTTTAACATGACATAAATTTATATAAATTTTGCATATTTTTAATATTGTAAAATACAACTTGACTCCAGTCTCCACAAATATATGCATTATTATTAAACGTGTTACTGCTAAATTTTGACGTGGATGTGTCTGCTGCATTGCGACTGCAATTCCCCCCAGTACAGGCTTTCGAAGTAAGGGGCGGTCAGTAATCACGCGTTAAAAAAAAATTGTGGCATTAAAGGGAACTTTAAATTAACTAAAAATGAATGCACTAATTTTGACAGCACTAATAAAAACATTCATTCATTTGTACGGAAAATGAAAAGAAATGTTGACTCATGAGCCGCCACGTGCAAGCAAATCTGCTTTACTTCATTAACACGTGTGACAGTGAATGTGACACACACACGTTCACACAAGTTAGACACACACACACACCCCGATGTGGCTGTGTGTGTTTGGATTCTAACATGAAAAGGCACTTCCACACCCATATATTTACCTTCTAAAAATAAAGTCCTGACGTCAAACAACCGTTATTTCAGTTGGCCAGATAACATTTGCCCCTCCTCGCCTCAAACTCGCTCGATAACTGTAACATGAAAAAATTTCAAGCATCAAAATATTTCCTATAGTGCCATATAAGGACTATGCATTATAACTTTATATTCCAAAGATGTAGTCAGCCACTGAATGTGAATGAAGCATATCTATACATTCTCCTCCTAAAGAGAAAATGGTGAATAGACATCCAGTATGTTTGCGTAAATCCCTTTCCTATTCTATTTGGCAGCATGCATCTGCATCATTTCTGTTGCTATGGATTGATAAAGAGCCACAAATCACATCTTCCAGAGTAACATACTGTACATAGAAGCATAAACATGTGCACCATTACCACTGATTTACTCATTAAATCCCAAAGTGAAGAAACACGTTTCGGATTATTGCCTTGATAAGTATTCACTGCACATAAAACTCTCTGCAGTCAGGCTTAGATATGAGTCATAGTCTAGAGTGGTAGGAGGGCACATTAACAGACTGACTTTTTATTGCCACTCTGCTGAAAACAAATATCGTCGACAACTTGACGAATGACTGAGGAACAATAATTAGGCAGTGACTAATGAAAGAAAATATTAGGTAAGGTGTGTACAGTAGTTAATATGCAATACATATTGCAGTAAGTATTTTATTGACTGGATTACAATAACCCTAAATGATATCAATCCATCCATTATATACAGTGTGCATTCTTAAATCAAGTCTGCCATCATCATAAAACCTTTACCGTACTGTACAGGCACCATTATAAGTGGCATTTTTCAAAAAATAACCATGAGATAATGACATTAGACAAACTAAATCATACTAAAATGACTCACCTTTGATTGACAAGGGACATTGTGACGCATGGCAAATAATTGATGTGGTGTCAACAATGCACAAGGAGATTATCGCCCTTGACTGGGAGGTGAGTCTCTTCACATTACCCAATTACTCCCAAAAGTGGAGCCATGAACAGTCAACAATTTTTTCACTGCTCTAAAATGTTTAGAATTGTCCATATTTATAGTTTAAACCATGAATATGTCACAAACTAGAATTTTTCAGGGCTGATAACAATTATTAGTAGTCAAGGTGACCAATAACCAATATTTGGAGACGATCTTCATATGCAGTAAAAGAAAAATATCTATGTCAAAATGTTGAATAATGCAAATTCCAACACTTTGTTTAAATGCCTTTAAGCTTGTTTATTGAACAGCTCTTTGTTTCGCAACCTTAAGTTGTTTCTTAGATAGTAGATATGATGATTATGTTCAAATTCTAAATACAAAAAAGAAAAAAGTGCAGGGATCTCCTGAAAATGTCCTGCAGTAATTAAAGGTTTACAAAATTTCAGTAGAACTAAAACACTAATAAAAAGTGCATGGAACAAGACTCTTAAAACATGTTAAAAAAAAGTGGCCACTAGATGTCGCTATGGTGTAGAATGCAACCAAAGTATATGCATTTAGAAACACACAGAAGCACGCACACTACGGTGGCTCAGAGAGACCCCACTTTGCAAGCCTACCACCAACTCTTATTTTGTGTGAGCAACCCTCAACTCGCCAAAAGACCAAACGAGTTGGAGCAGCTAACAAGCTAACCGGAACTAGTCAGAGCCATAGGCTGGAGTGGCTAACAAGAGCGGCTAGCGGGAGAAGCTAGTAAAAAAAAAGAAAAAGTGAGAGCAAAATAGAAGGTGACAAGCGACGGGAGCCCGAATCACTGGACTTAGGAATGACCTCCTGCAGGCCCCAGCTGTGGAAGGTAAGTGGCGGTTGACCCATTGGGTCCGACACTCGATGCAAGCACAACCCGGGCTAACTATGTTCATGAAGCTGTCCTTTGGGTATCCGCGGCAGGAAGATGGCGCTGTAATATAGCAGCCTCTTGTAATGCGTGACTCCAGCCATTATAGCTCAACAAAAATATAAACGCAACACTTTTGTATTTGCTCCTATGTTTTAAGAGTTGAACTCAAAGATCTTCTTCCACATACACAATATCACCATTTCTCTCATATATTGTTCACCAACTAGTCTAAATCTGTGATAGTGAGCAGATCCCACCTCACAGGTGTGCCATATCAAGAAGCTGATTAGACACCATGATTAGTGCACAGGTAGTGCCTTAGGCCCCGACCAGACGGAAGCAAAGCCGGCTTTGTTCCTCAAACATATCTCGTACACACAGAAGCATTTCAAGACTTGCGTGTGTCCAAAAAAAGACGCTGAGAATGTTTAACCGCTGTAATGTATATGCCAAGTCTGGAGTGGCGCTGTAGTGCAGCCACAGGGAGTTAACGGAAAGTGTAGAAGAAGAATCAGCGAAGAAGACAAACACATTTTTTTTCTAACTTTATTGCAATCTACAGAACAAACACGGGGCACGTTTTGAAATCTTTTCACTCTGGAGCCCGGTTTTCAAAAGTGATCGGTTTCAAGCTCTGAAACCGCGCCATTGTGTGGACGAACAACCTAAACGGTAAGAAACTTGTGAGGATACATTGAAACTGGCTTTCGTGTGGACTGCCCATAATCAAAGGCCACTCTGAAAGGTGCAGTTTTGTTTTAGGGGGGCATCTCTGGGAACTCAGAAATTTGTTCATTATTGACTGGCTTTCTTGGTCCCCAGACCAACATAAATCCCCACTGCCCCATAAAACAGAACTACACCTTTCAGAGTGGCCTTTTATTGTGGTCATTCTACGGCACACCTGTGCACTAATCATGGTGGTGTCCAATCACATCTCATATGGCACACCTGGCACACGCATTATCTCAGCAAAGGAGAAATGCTCACTGTCACAGCTTTAGACTGGTTTGTAAACAATATCTGAGAGAAATGGTGATATTGTGTATGTGGAAAAAGTTTTAGATCTTCATCTCATAAAAAAATGGGAGCAACAACAAAAGTGTTGTGGTTATATTTTTGTTGACTGTATATATTGAAATCAATAGTGGTTTTTTAAATGGATTTAATTATTAGTTCACCAGTAGATGGCGCTAAAAACACAAACTGGGGCTTTAAGATCTATTATCGGCTGGCAGATTTTTTTTTTTAAAGGCAGAGGCTGATATACGTCAAAATGCCAAATATTGACGGCCATCTCTTAAAACGCTTTCATAGTCCCATGCCATCAAAATCCTTTTTTCCCCACTGTTTCATGAATTTATTATAATTATTATTATAATGAGTATGTGACAAGGTTTAAGTTGCAAAACGAGCAGAGCAGATTTTGACGTTGTCCTGTAGTGGATTTGCTCCTTATTATTCAAGTAGATGCCCACTTTGTGGTTGCCACAGGAAACCAACGGCTTTGCATCACCTAGCAACCTTTGAGGAGTTGAGGACAGAATGGCATTTTGGAGACATTTTGTAGAGGATGACTTTGGGTTTCACACACGCGTTTTAGGTGTGTTTTAGGTGCACCAGGTACAGTCTTCCCTTCAGCGCTTAGTCACTTAAGCCATATATTGTAATCGCTCTTTGATGTTGCAGGTATATTTCTTCTGCCTTGCAAATTTGCAATCTCTATCGTGACATCACTAAACCACACACCCAAAAACCTGTAGAAAAGCAGACCACACTTTTGGAGTTAAAAAAAAATCCATCTAAGATGAACTACAATATTTGTTAATGTCATGCTGCATGGTCATAATTTCAGAACTTTTTGAAGAACTTTTGAAGCACTGTATATTTTTCCAGTAGCATTTTTGGTTGGAGTCCAAATAAAATGACTTATCCTATCCTTATGGTATTAAGGTTCACAAGAGATCAATCCAACCAAGGCAAGTCAGGCTGTACGAGATTTGTGTCCACCGTGCGATGACGCAGGTCAACTGAGGGGTCACTGACTCCCCGACAATCGCAGTCTACCTGTCATAACCAGTGCTCCACAGGCGCTTTGTGGGACATGACCACTTGTCAGGTGCCCCAGCATTGGGGCACTCCTGTGCTGAAGGCAGTATTCACATCTATAAATGGTAAATGGACTGCATTTTATATAGCGCTTTAACTACACCTTACGGTGCCCAAAGCACTTCACAAAGCTTCATGTTCACCCATTCACACACCAATGGCCGACTGTTGCCACACAGGACGCTGCCAGGTCCATTGGGAGCAAATCGGGGTTGAGTGTCTTGCGCAAGGACACTTCAACATGGTCACCAGGGGTGAAGATCGAACCCACGACCTCACGGATGGGAGACAACTACTCTACCACTGAGCCATGCTGCCCTATAAAGCAAGCTCTAGAGTACCAGGACTCTAAAAAAGGTTGGATTCTCATCAGTGTATGTTAAATATCTGGAATGCCGAACACTCCAGTTTTATTACTCCCCGTGCTTGGCCCAGACGTCTGTTGACATAAGAGCACAGTTACCAGAACATAACCATTGACCTAAATATATCTGACAACCGTAAATGTTGAAAAGTTCAATATTTACGATCAAACATCCCTTGTGTGTGGTCAACACCAAGGACAGCCGAGCAACGAACTCTGTGATTGTTACGTGAAACAGGAGCGACCTCCAGCTTGTGCTGTTGCAAGATTTTAGACATGGAGGAGAGTTTGTAAAATGTTTCTCCCAAGTTATGAACTACAAGAGAAATGACAAGAAGAGTTTCAACTGCAACATCATTGCCAAATAAGCGGATATTATTGTTTGGTCGTCTTATGCTGCTACTACTTTTCTTGTTTTGTATTTTCTGTCCATCTGGTAGTCCAGGTAACAAAAGGTTCTGTCTATTTTAAATCCTTTTTACAGTACTAGTGATAATCCGGTTGGCGAAAAAATGTCCACATATTTTTCGTCAATAGTCAATTACTAAAACAAAAACAACACAGTGGCAAAAATTCACAAAATCCAATCAGAAGAAGTAATGAAACACGGGTGGGGGGAAAAGAACCACTCAGAAAATGTTCACTGCACTTTATTTAATGTTCAAATATGTTTACATTCATCTTGCAGCTGTAATCTTAGGCAATTATGCACTTTTTTTTTTAATTAGGTGAAAATTAAGGTTTAGGACGGCATATTATTATCAGTTCAATGTGTTTCATTGAAACAAAGTTTCATACAAATGCCATTGTGTTAAATGTGTCTCGTGTGTTAAACTACAGTTAAAAATAGGTATGTTGTAATTTTCTGTAAAAAGTTGAAATGTATGCTGAAGGAAAACAGACTAAATTATCAATTTAGTCGACTAAAATTGCTCTTTCTTTTGTCAACTAAAATTGATCTTTATTTTCGTCAACTAAAATGTATCTTTATTTTCGTCAACTAAAACAAAACTTCAATCAGATGACTAAATTATGACTAAAACTTTAATACATTTTAGTAAAGACTATAACCAAAACTAAATTAAAATTTCTTGTCAAAATTAGAACATGAATCCACGATAGGCCTAAATGACCCTCACCTTCCTCACTGAGCACACTACAAGGTAGAGCCTGTAAATACCTCTGATTCCATGGAGGGACTCCATATGACAATGCTCCAGATATTTTAAGAATGAAAGATTGCTTCCGTTTACACAACAAAGCCAGAGCTCTGCTGCATAGTCATCCTTTGTTAAGTCTGGTGCATTTTTGATGACATGGAAAAATGTAAATATTGAAATTCGTCCCAATCCGCTGAGGGACTAAGCGCCGAGTCCAGCAAGCGGATGTTAGTTTACATATTTGACATCTGAGAAACATTTTGTGAATGAGTTTAACATAAATATCTTACAGCAGCTGGCTGAAGGGAGAATTTAGCAACCCCAAATAAAGAAGTCTAGCAGAGTGCTTTCGGTAAATCTTCAATCTGTAAGAGACATTTGACCTTTTTGGGGAAGAACTACTGCATGTGCCGCAACAAGTGATCACGGGTTAGAGTTAGTCAAACCCAGACAGCGAGAACATGATGCAATTGTTTATAAGATGGTGTAGTTTTTACTAAAATCACACACAAATTTCAATGTGATGCGCACACAAATGGCTATTGTATGTGCTTAATTAGATATTATGTAATCCATATGAGGATAGTAGACTATATATATATATATATATATATATATATATATATATATATATATATATATATGTATATATATATATATATATATATATATATATATATATATATGTATATATACATGTGTGTATATATATATATATATATATATATATATATATACATGTGTGTATATATATATATATATATATATATATATATACATGTGTGTATATATATATATATATATATATGTATATATATATATATATATATATATATATATATATATATATGTATATATACATGTGTGTATATATATATATATATGTATATATGTATATATATATATATATATATATATGTATATATATGTATATATATACGTATATATATACATATATACGTATATATATACATATATACATATATATGTATATATATATATATATATATATATATATATATAACAACGAAAAACCTTTGTAGAATTCTTAATTTAAATAATGACTGACCAATGATTAATGTTAAAAAAAACAAAAAAACACCCTATCTAATTAACTTTATTCATACATGATGAAGTATAAACAACACATTTACATAAATAAGAATAATTATTCAAAATGTTCAAGACAGCAGCAATAACAGCAGTCTAGTATGATTGGGATTTTCCTGTAGCAGCATAGAAATGTTTTAATTTGGGGAAACCCCCGAATTTGGAAGTGAAACGGCCGCAAGTAATCCGACTTTATTTTTTATTGAGTTTCAAGCAGAATTTCAAGATTCAAGCTCAATGTGCTTCACATGGTTATGAAACAACATTCAGTATTTACAATCAAAATATTCATGTAAAAGCATTAAATTAAATATTCATGTAAAAGCGAAGGGGGTAAAAACACAAAAAAATAAGACATTTAAATGCAAAGTAAAGAAATAAAAATAAGTAATACTGTATACTGTACTCACTTTAACAAGCAGTAGTTTGGCAGATGATGGAAAAATCTTCAAAGTAAACAAAACGAAGAGAATTACATGTGTGTGTGTATGTGTGTGTGTGTGTTTTAAAGCACACAGTTTTGCCTAGCAGCCTAATGCTAACACTAAATGTAAAATTCGGTAACAAATAGCATCAATTTGGATTTTTCTTAACTCGTTAATACTTACATGCATATTTCCTTTTTGTGTCTTCATAACTGTATCATACTGCACAATGTCCAAGTTACATTTAAGCTTTTACATTCTGTTCAATTATATTATTACAAAACATTATGTTGTCTAAAGTCAGTATTGTAGAGTGTTACTTTACTTATTAAAATACACATTACATACGTTTTTGCTGTCTTTTTGGGAGAGGCTGAAACGGATTACTGACATTTCAATTCTTTTCAATGGGGAAATTGACTTGAGATACACGTGTTTTGTGTTCAGAGAACTCCACTGTACTCGTTTATCCATGACATAATTGTTGGGCAAAAGGATCTGAAGGTGCTGCATTAAAGCTGTGAATAAAACAAGATCCTTGTAGCTAGAGCATGACAGAACGTAATATGTCTTAATGCTTGGAACTTCAGAGGTGCACAAGGCCTCATTAACTCCCTAAATGCCTCAGGCTTTCCAATGTTCTCACCTTCTACTCACCGCTGACCTATGACTCACCAACTCCTTTAGACTAAAGCTTTATTAAATTACCTTAAACACAAAGCATCACATGGGAAGCTTGAAGGTTGTTTATCATTGTATTGACTTCCTGTAAATGTCGTTTATGAGACACGGAACATGTCTGTCTGGCCAAATACTTCACATACTTCACATTTCTCCAGCATGATGTAAAAAGGCAACATCCCTGTTACTTAGATTCGCCGGCCTGGCCTCCACGTATGACAGGGAAAAACCTGTCATTACGGTGTTGGAGAAATTGAAATACAGCAGTAATTTATGAATGAAGACGACTGATTTACGGCTCACTATGATAAAACTAGTGAAACAGACCTTTGCAAGTCACTTCAATTTCGTCCCTTTCCAGAGGTTTTCATCTCAGCCACAGTCACTGCGCTTGCTTATACCCAAGCCTCACTTCAGCTGATGACTCATCTCCCTGCCTTATTAGAGCGAGCGGCACTCACTCTCCTTTGTTGGACTACAGGATTGCTGCACACACCTTATAATGAAATGGAGCTGTGAACGATAGAGACGGCAGCAGATTGATTGTAAGCTGTCTTAACGTATCCATCAGTGTGGCATTTTGACATGTGAAAACGAGTTGAATCAGCATTGAGCGTCGATTCGAGATTGAAATCAGTATGTGAAAAAATGCAATATTAATGGGTACAGTATATCACACTTGGGTTAGTATGTTTTGGCACAACGGTCGTTTACTCTGAAGATTAATTTAAATTTCATTAAAGCTTAAAAAATAGGTAAATTATATATATATATATATATATATATATATATATATGCGTATATACACACATATATATATATATATATGCGTATATACACACATATATACTGTATATATACACACACACACACACACATATATATATATGCACATATACATATATATATATATATATATATATATATATATATATATATATATATATATATATATATATACACTTATATATATACACTTATATATATACACATATATACACATACACACACACACACACACACACACATATATATATATATATATATATATATATATATAGGAAAAATGTAAGCTATAAATTTAATAACAGAAAAAACAATGCAAATCAATTAAGTTTTTTTTTAAAAGTGTCATTTGTCAAATGTCACACACAACAGTACAATCCTGTGTTTATGTTAGAGCTGTCAAACAATTACATTTTTTTAAATCAGATTATTTATGTCTTAGAATTCAATTCAATTAAAAAGGCTTTTTTTATCATTAACATTTTTTGGCCATCAAATGTGAAGAGCACCTGTAATGTGTTAAAAAAAATTTTTTTCATTTAACGTTATAAGTATGTCTTCAAAAAAGGTTATCCACTGCACATGCTCATCCTCCTCTTTTTCTGATAGTTAATTATTTACATAGTTTAAAATGGGGGGGAAATTACCCCAATAGTTTGACATGAACAAATATTCTGAATGTCGTACGCAAACATTTATTAAATTCTTTACTTTAATTCATGTAGTTATGTTTATCGCGGAAACACAACCTGTGCTACCTTTAATGTAACCATCCACTGTCAGTTAAAGGACCATCTGCGGTCAAGATTAATAGTGTGATTAATCTGCGTCAATACTTTATTAATGCGATAATTTTTTGTGATTAATTAATTAATTAACGCTTTAACTTTGAGAGCACTAGTTTATATGCGTCTTTAAGGCATGTGGCCTAGTGAGTGACATCAGGGACCTGGAGGCAATTTGTGTGGACGAGAGTTTTCATTTTGTATTTGTGCGTTTGTGCTGAAAGTGCATGAACGACTGAAGGTCTCATTTGTTTTTTGCCACACAAGGCAATAATTGGTCAATTGGTACTTCTTTATCCAAGTCAGCCACTATACACTACTTACATTGATTTCAAAATCTTACCCCCCAATTAATTCAGTAATATTGAGCCAGTATCAATATTCAATTTAAGGCAATCTGTGGGCTATGCACTGGACTGATGACCAGTCAATCACAGAGCTGACACGAAGAGGTACAAACATTAAAGGAGTGCCCACATTCAACTAACACAAGTACAGCAGAATATTTAGTAAGAATAGCTTTTTGCATCATTCCCCTTCTTCCAGCCACTAACTCTTGTACTGCAGCACTTTTACCACAACAGTGTAATGGAATAGATTCATCGCCAGAAGTTGACAAATTAAGATTTTGCAAAATGCCATTTACAAGGTTCCGACATAAATGGGTGGGTGAGTTTGCTGTGAAAAACTGCACCCAAGCCTGACCTCATCCCCATTAAATGCCTGTGGGATGAACTAGAACAGGGACTGTAGACTAAGCCCCCTCAACTTTAAGCTTTATAAAGTGATAATAATTTAGAGCTTCTCTGCCCTCTAGTGTCCCAAAATGGATTAAAATTCATTGTCAAACCCTCTCTCGCTCTATGTTGTAACATTCCATGAGGACGCTTTTCAAATGGGCATACAGCTGTTTGCTGATGCCATGTTCACTCATTAAACCCAGTATGTTCACACACTCATTTTCTCTGCTAATTTATGATTTAATTAGCAAGTGTTGGCCGGAACCTAATGGTCAGGCCATAGATGAGTCAGTCGGGCTGCAGTTGGTGAGAATAATACTTAGCTTGTATGAAGGCAGAGCTGGCTAAATCCAAAACATCAGGGTGAGAGGATGAGAAATTCCATTGTGAGCACTGTATTTTGGGAAATTGCTTATTTTCCCCCCGCAAGAGCCATAAAGTTAAAGAATGCTCGGAATGCAAAAGGGCTCCTACCTTCAAAAACATGCCATTAATTGTCCTCTTTGAAATGTTTAACATTAGGAAAGCCAATGACCTTTTAAATGAGCAGTTATGTTCCATATAAAGACAAATCCAGAAGCACTGATACATTTCCTTAAGCAGGAATTCTGGGTGGCTGACCAGACTTCAATCTTCCCTACATGATATTACAGCAAAATGCATGTACATTTGCTTCAGCATACGTAACCGTGACATGCATAGTTCCTATCAACCTGAGTGATGATCCTCACTTGTAACACTGGCTCTTACATTCCTTCCACTTCCACCAAATATCATCTTGACAGGAGCGTTTCCGGTGTCTGTGTTTAGTCTTTGCCAACATGCCTTTATTTTCAAACAGGACAGAAAAGGTCATCTTAATTATAAACCCATTTTATAGCTAACTGTAGACTGCAGTGTGCCTGGTGACATTGGTTGGTGATGACGCACCACAGTTCAACAAAGCTATTTTCATCCATAAATAATCAAGACAATTTTTTTGTTTTGATGCTCCAACTCTTGTATCTCTAGTTGATAGTTAAAAAGTCCTACACTTTTAATTATTTGCTGGAGCCATTGTGCATCAGACACTTTTTTTTATTATGGTCCAAAAGTGATCCAGTCTTAATGAATGAACATTTTTGAACAGATCGAATAAACATGCATATAAACATGTCAAAATGGTACAACGGCGTATTAGGGCCACATACATAAAAATCCAAAAATCCCAAAGGGGGGGGGGGGGGTTTGGAGAAAAATTTTGCTACTTTATAAAGTGGCAAATTTGCAAGAAAAAAACTCTACGACAAATACACGTTGCGTAGCTATAGTCTAATGTGAGGATTCGTTGGTGGTTAATAGGACACAGTTCATAAAACTAAAAGGCAGGATGCAGATTGATTCATTCTTAATTTAAACTTTACTCGTCATACATGACAGCTAGAGCGACAACACTTCCTGATCCCCTATCAGCTGACTAACACTAACCAATCAGAAGCTAGTATACTTTAGGTAAATGCAAGTGAATGACAGAGAGCAGCACACGTCAACTTAACTACTTGTACAAAAATAATACCAAAATATATGAATGTCTAAATAAAAATTCTGGAAACATAAATATACAAGTAAATTAAGTTAACAAATTAACTTAAATGCTTGATCCTCAGGGTGTGGACCTTCGCAAAGTGAGGCGTCTTTGTCGCTTGCCGTACCCAATGCTTCAAATACCATATGGTTAATCTCTGATAAAGCGATTACTATCTCCTTATTTGAAAAGCCGACCGAAAAGTATTGGAATGATTAGGAATTATAAAAAGATGTAGAATGACATTGAATTATGTGGAATGATATGGAATAAAGTGGTATAAATGGAATAATCAAAACAGAATTGGTTAAAAATGTGGAAATTAAACGTAAACGTATTTTTTTTTTTTTTTGCTTACATTTTGGAATTGCACTAAAAGAATTGTAGTAGCAATGAGCTGAGCAGTTTATAAATTGGAAGGGTCAAGAAAATGTGGACATTAGTGGAAAAAATAAGACAAGCTTGATTATTTGCTTCTAATTTGAAATTTTTCAAAATTTTGTGGTAGGGATGAGCTAAAGAAGTCCAAAGTTGGAACTGTTTGGTAAAAAAATTCAATTCAAAATTCAAGGGGATGGGGGGGGGGGGGGGGGGAACTAACAAAAATCTTAATTTGGAATTTACGGAGCCCCTAAAGTGACATGGGAGAAAACACATTTTAAAATATGTTTTTCGTCCGGACGACAACGTATTTAAAAAATGTTCCCTCCCAGGTGACTTAAAGGGCTCCATTTACTTGTTAGGACGAGAAAGATTTCTTGTTAGGACAAGAAACATATTTAATTGTTTTTTCTCCCATGTCACTTTAGGGGCTTCGTGGGAATTTTATTTGGAAATTTTGAAGAAAATTTGTGGAAGGGTTGAGCTGAATAGTTAAAAGTTGGAAACGTTTGAATCACCCAAACAAAATGTAATTGGGGGGTAAGTGTATTATTGGCTTTTATTTAGAAATTTTGGGGCGAAATGAGGTAGGGAGGGATGAGCTGAGCAAACCCCTGGGCGTTATTTGTCCATTTTCTGGCTTTTTTATGTTTTTCATCAAAGAAAAAGCATTTGAAAAAAATACACTAGGGACCTGACATTTTACCAGGATTGTTTAAAAATGTAGAAGTTCAAATTGGCGCCATGCTGTAATTTATAATTATTACCAAACAGGAGGGAGAGATTCACACGAAATTGTTGTAATAATGCCCGATTATAAATCACAGTTTTTGATATGCTGTAAACCTGATGTGTTATAATGCATTTTCCGTGATTACTGATGCAATCGCTTCTTTGACGAGTCATAAACATGAAAATAGAGGAATTTGTGTGTTGAGAGTGTTAACACATAAATCCACTAGGTGGCGCCAAAGGCTAATAATGAATACAAAATGCATGCATAAAAAAAATCTATTGTTATGACTTATGGACTTGTTTGAGCCTCTAACTATGTCATATGAAATATTCAAATTATTATTTTATTTTATATATATATACAGCATAGTTAGTCTTGCTATTAGCATTATACTGCTATTGTTGTCCATAGGGGGCATTAAAAAAATAAATAAAAATAAAAACTATATATGTGTAGATAGGTCTGATGCCACTGAACATTTTGAGTGGTTGAAAGTGAAAAAAATATTCATAAATGACTAAGTTATCTCACTTCAAAGGAAATGCCTGATTTTGGCAAAATTACAAGAGTTTTGTGCTATTCGGAAAACTGCCATTGTGTGAAAACTGGGCATGCAGAAAAAATTATATTGTTATGACTTATGGACTTATTCAAGCCTCTAAATATGTCATATGAAATATTTAAATTAGTCTTTTATTTTATATATATATATATACAGCATAGTTAGTCTTGCTATTAGCATAATACCGCTATTATTGTCCATAGGGGGCATTAAAAAAATAAAATAAAATAAAAACTATATATGTATAGATAGGTCTGATGCCACTGAACATTTTGAGCGGTTGAAAGTGAAAAAAAATATTCATAAATGACTAAGTTATCTCACTTCAAAGGCAATGCCTGATTTTGGCAAAATTACAAGAGTTTTGAAAAATGCCATTGTGTAAAAACTGGGCATGCATAAAAAAATTCTATTGTTATTACTTATGACCTTGTTTGAGCCTCTAACTATGTCATATGAAATATTCAAATTAGTATTTTATTTTATATATATATACAGCATAGTTAGTCTTGCTATTAGCATAATACTGCTATTATTGTCCATAGGGGGCATTAAAAAAATAAAATAAAATAAAAACTATATATGTATAGATAGGTCTGATGCCACTGAACATTTTGAGCGGTTGAAAGTGAAAAAAATATTCATAAATGACTAAGTTATCTCACTTTAAAGGAAATGCCTGATTTTGGCAAAATTACAAGAGTTTTGTGCTATTCGGAAAACTGCCATTGTGTGAAAACTGGGCATGCAGAAAAAATTATATTGTTATGACTTATGGACTTATTCAAGCCTCTAAATATGTCATATGAAATATTTAAATTAGTCTTTTATTTTATATATATATATATATACAGCATAGTTAGTCTTGCTATTAGCATAATACCGCTATTATTGTCCATAGGGGGCATTAAAAAAATAAAATAAAATAAAAACTATATATGTATAGATAGGTCTGATGCCACTGAACATTTTGAGCGGTTGAAAGTGAAAAAAAATATTCATAAATGACTAAGTTATCTCACTTCAAAGGCAATGCCTGATTTTGGCAAAATTACAAGAGTTTTGAAAAATGCCATTGTGTAAAAACTGGGCATGCATAAAAAAATTCTATTGTTATTACTTATGACCTTGTTTGAGCCTCTAACTATGTCATATGAAATATTCAAATTAGTATTTTATTTTATATATATATACAGCATAGTTAGTCTTGCTATTAGCATAATACTGCTATTATTGTCCATAGGGGGCATTAAAAAAAATAAAATAAAATAAAAACTATATATGTATAGATAGGTCTGATGCCACTGAACATTTTGAGCGGATGAAAGTGAAAAAAATATTCATAAATGACTAAGTTATCTCACTTCAAAGGAAATGCCTGATTATGGCAAAATTACAAGAGTTTTGTGCTATTCAGAAAAATGCCATTGTGAAAAACTGGGCATGCATAAAAAAATTCTATTGTTATGACTTATGGACTTATTCAAGCCTCTAAATATGTCATATGAAATATTCAAATTAGACCTTTATTTTACATATATATATATATATATACAGCATAGTTAATTTTGCTAGCATAATACTGCTATTATTGTCCATAGAGGGCATTAAAAAAAAATGTTTTTTTAAACTATATATGTATAGATAGGTCTGATGCCAGTGAACATTTTGAGCGGTTGAAAGTGAAAAAAATATTCATAAATGACTAAGTTATCACACTTCAAAGGAAATGCCAGATTTTGGCAAAAATTACAAGAATTTAATCAAACTATAATAACGCCCAGGGGTTAGCTAAAACAGTATGAATCGGTCAAAAAATGAAGTAGAGGTAATTAAAAAATATATCAAAAATTTGGGGTGTTTATTATTATTGGAAATTCAGAAGAAAAACAATTAAAGAAATAATAATAATTAAACATTAATAATTACGCATGATTATACGAATAATTTGTAAAACAAAAATAAAAATATTTAGCTACATCACCATAAATTACAGTATTTCACTGGCAGCAGTGATCCAGTAAAATACTGTAATTAATAATCCAAAATACATCAACTCACTGGATATAAATTTACAGTATTATAATGTGAATTACAGATATGGTACTGTATACAGATACTGTAGAACATTACAGTACTTTACTGGAAAACTGCTGAAATAAACCATTAATTTTTACAATAAAATGTTTTACAGTGAGTGGTACCTTAACTTTCAAGTTTAATTTGTTCTATTAATGAATGAAATTGATTAAAAACTTTAAAACTGGAAATTTAGATATTTGTTCTGGAAATGAATTTCTATAGGGCGGCAGGTCTGCTATCGGCTTTTCTGTTGTGACGTTTTTGTTTTACCTTGTTTGTTTGTATTTTTGAAACTCAGTGCATTTCTTCTACTGTGTAAAAATGGCCATGGCCACTTAATTTGTACTGGCTCAAAATGAGCTGTTAGTACGCTTAGCTTTCAACTCCCGGAATATGACTGAACATTAACCTGTGAGCTGGGGGTGAATTGGGATGTTGTGTTGGGCCAGAGCGCTGAGTAAGGAGGAAATTATGTCAAATCGTCTTTTATCATGGGGAATGTAAATCTAAGTTAAAAACCGTATGACATTTTTCTCCAAACCAAACCATGAATTTTGTGTATCGCTTGCACCCCTAATACTGTATATAAATACAGTACATTGATATAGGTTGATGTTGAGACGTACAAATACGTTTTCTTTTAACATAAAGCTCTGTCATTTAGGCATAGCCAAAATGTTACTTTCTACGTCACTATGAATGTATCCTTTGAAAAATGAGAAATCTGACACATTACATATGCATTATCCCATATCATTATAAAAGTGTGAACATAGTTGGGAAAAGTGAAATCTAATTAACTATTTGAAGATCTGGTGATGAAATGTCATCATGACACGGGCCGCTTGCAAGATGACAATTGAAGAATAAGAGGATGACGCATGAGCTCCATGATGAACGATGGACAGAAGTAGAAGGATATTAGGGTGAGAGGAAAGATTGTACATGTGTGAACCAGCCAAACACATCTGACCATTAGGAAAAGGTGTGATATTGACTGTTCCCAAAGTTCTTTTACTCATACTTTGAACATACTTTACAGTGGGCTGCGTTTTTTGCCTGCTGCTTGACAGTGCCTCTTTTGGGAACCAGCACCTCTCTGTTCATGGTCATTATAGTGTAGTGCGCATTACTGGAGAGGTGCTTTGAAGTATGTTTTTTTTCCCCCGCACATAAAAAAAAAAAAACCTTGACCTATATTATAGCTTTAGTGTTCATTGTTTAGGATGTTCACTTCAGTGCTTATGGACATTTCAAATCAAAGAAGCGGATAATTAAATATGTTAAAATCTTTTTTTTTTTACATAATTTTGCATATAATACATGGTTAATTATGAGGTGAGGTTAAATGGCTCAAAAAATGAATTAGGTAATGAATGAATGAATGAAACAGTATCTGCTATTGATTCACACAACATTAAACTGTGCATGGCAATAGGCGAGAGAGGAGATTTCTGCAGTCATATCAACATCATTTCTTTAACAGCAGTCGCTGTTTAAGTATGTAGTCGGCTTTCGAGTGTGAAATTGCACATTCAAGTTTGGATTTTGTGAGTTAATTTTTTTCTAAAAAGCTGTCTGTATCTTTCAATGTAAATTCAACACTCAAAGCAGTTCCATACTTGGTTGTTATGGTAATACAAAGCCATACGTGCTCAACAGTGAGCAGGCAATCATTTGCCTGAGAGAGACCCACAGCAGTTTGACTAAAAATGAACTTTTGTTTATTCTAGTTCATCAACCAAAATCTATATGAATTGAAATACACACTTCAAGGGGAATTCAAGTCAAAAAATCGCTGTTCAAAAATATGTTCTATGCACCCCCACTATTCTAAACACATTCAGATTTTTGGGAATTTGAATTAACCCTATACAGCCTGAACCATGAATATGAGAGAAAATTCTGATTATTTATTGGTCCTTTTGTACAACCCCCAATTTTGTTTTTTAAATCAACATCCACATATGACTTTTGATTTGTGTCATATTTGATGCATCCGGTCAAAATGCTTTAAATTCATACATTTACAACTAGTGGTGCAACGGATCACAAAAGTCACGGTTCAGATCGGATCACAGATCGGATCGTTTTTCAGATCAGCCGAAAAAAAGATAAATAGCACTTTTTCCATTAAATAAAAAAATTAATTCAAAATGTCTAATATAGCCGTGTAGCAGTGGCAAGAAGTCATAATAAGCTATTAATGCGATGCATTTCCAAGCCCTTAAAAATTTGGGGGGGGGGGGGGATATTTATCTGTCAGTGTCCTCGATTATGCAATACCCTAGTTCTATTGCTTTGGTCTTAAGTTCCTGTGTAAATTATCCTGTTTTCTTCGCGGAGAGGTGGAAAGCAGACAGCTTGTTTCACGCATGCGCAATGAGAAATCAAGTTGTGTTAGTTCCGAAAGGTTGCATCTGTACGTGCGCCTTTTGAATGGCAAAAAAAAGCATACCCACTCTAAAATGTCACCGCTCGCCACTGCCGTGTAGGATTTAGTGTCTTCATTTATTTTGTAAAATGGCCTTTTCCCTTTACATTAACAAACAAAAAATCTAAATAACAAAAAATCTAAATAACTAGGTTATTAATGGCTTAAAATTGTGTTCCTATAATCTAAACATATTAAGTTTGACATTTAGAGTTGAATGTTTTTCTTTTTTAATGGGCAAAAGTGTTTCATAAAATAATTTGAAGACAAAGTTCTATTTATCCTTCTTTTTTTTATATATATATAATGAAAAGACCTCAACGTGCATTTCAAGGCACTTCCCTTCCTTTAAACATCCATCCATTTTCTTAACCGCTTTTCCTCACAAGGGTCGCGGGGGGCGGTGGAGCCTATCCTAGCTGGCTTCGGGCAGTAGGCGGGGTACACCCTAAACTGGTTGCCAGCCAATCGCAGGGTACACAGAGACGAACAACCATCCACACTCACAATCACACTTAAGGACAATTTTGAGTGTTCAATTAACCTGCCATGCATGTCTTTACAATGTGGGAGGAAACCGGAGTACCCGGAGGAAACCCACGCAAGCACGGGGAGAACATGCAAACTCCACCCAGGAAGGCCGAAGCCCGAACTCAAGCTCACGTCCTCTGCACTGGGAGGTGGACGTGCTAACCAGTCAGCCACCGTGCCGCCCTCCTTTAAACATGTAGAGTGAATTACAAAGTAGCCTTGGTCCAGAATATTGAAAAATAATTAAAATAAGCTGTTATACTTACTATCAGCCAGGCAGCTAGACAGTTGTTGGTCATGCTAACAGGTAGCCGCTAGCCACTTACGTCGGAGACTTCTGCCGTATCATAAAATGACGACGTAATTAATTAGTGGTTTTACAGCGTCCTAAATTAGCGATTGAATATGACTTTGAGATATTGTAGTTGGTCGCAACTACAATATCTAAAGTGGGAAGTCAAGCTAGCCATCACACCACGACGTGGGCCAGTCTTCAAAATAAAATCTCAATTGTGGCGATCTTGCAAGGTCGCTGGAAAAGCCATCAGCTGGGTGATACTGCCCTCTAATGGATTATCAGTGCAATGCATGTGTCAGATCATATACGTCAGGGTTTTAATGGGGGGGAAATATACGCAGAAATAGAGGGCTCAAAATGTCTTGTATTTAATATGATACGTTTGGCGTTATAGGGAAGAAGCAAAATCTAAAAAAAAAAAAAAAAAGAAACATTTCAGAGGCGCCCATTTTGGCTCTTACAACAGCATATTTAAATGTGTTGACATTACCTCTAAGGTGGCTCACTTACACAAATTATCACTCAGTTTAATAAAGCTCAGATTCAACATTATTACTTATTTTGCCTTTTCTGCCTATTTATTTCAGTTTTCTATTTAATAACACATTCCATGTTTGTTAGACATTTAAATACAAATACGCGTATACAAGGAAAGGCAAGACAGGCCTATTTTTGTACATGAGGCAAATCAAAGTGTTTTACAGCTACATGACGTTTCAAGAATACAAATAAAATCATTCCATGATAAATCAATAATTAAAAGGGTGGGGGAAACTTGTTTTGTCAAATGCATAAATAAACAGCTTTTGATTTGATTTTGAGTATTATGCTGCATTCGAGGAAAGTGGGAAGTCATACTTTTCAGAGTGTGTACGGGAACGCCCACTTGAACTCGGAAATCCCACTTCGGAAAAAAGGTAGGGGGAAAAAAGTACCCGACTTCACTGACCGACTTTGATCTGACGTCAACTACAATGTCGACCCCTTTGTCAACACGGACCGTGAAGGGTAAAACACAATTTACTTGAGTATAAAACTAGATAGCTTTCTTCATTCATAAATATTCCACATAACTTCACGTAGCACAACCTAAGTGACAGAATGCCGCTGCGCTATCTTCCTGCATGAAATTATCCGGTGAACTACTGAACTGTATGAAATGCTTATGAAATAAAATAAATACATAAATTCAGCAAAATTGCGAGAAGGAAAGTTTGCTGGAGGTCAAAATGAGTTTTGAGGACCAAAACTAAAAACAATCACTACCCGCCATTTTGGTTGTTTACTTTCACCTCAAACGCTTTCAGGTCAGAACTGGAAACAGTGGCGGAGCAAGACTTTTATAAATGGGGGGCCAGGGAGGGGCCAAGGATTCTTAGTATGCGTATCCAAAGATTATGCCAAATACTTTTGTTTTCAAACGGAGTCTCTAAATGTTGAACTATATTAAAGTACTTATTATAGCACATGTAAGTGGTTCAGGAAATACATGGATGGATTATAGCACACAGGAGATTTTTGACCATAATGTGCTGGACAAAATATACAACATTCAAACAATGTACAATTGACAGTGTTTAACATAAATAAAATTTGTTTGAAATTTGTTTCGTTTAAGGAACAAGTCATATGTTCACACACCCTATAGAGAAAAAAAAGAAATGTGTTACTTCTAGCACTTTATTTACATCCACATAATATTACTAATGTTATTATTTAATAATAAAGTTATTTAATCATGCTATTAAAGCCCCCACTTCTAGACTAAAAACGTTAGGGCATATATACTAAATGAATAAGTATTTTGAATTGTATGCTTTTAATTTGGAAGGCTGTTCTTTACTTCTGTTTCCTGTTTCACATTTTCGTTTCTGCTCGTGGATTTATTTTTAGCTTGTGCAAAACAACTTTAACTTATTGATGTCCGTTCAAAACAATCTATCTGAATATAAAATATTTTAAACAGTCACTCACATCTCACGGGGAAACCAACATGACATTGCCAAAAACGTGTCATCTTGATGCACTGATCTGAAGTGTCTGGATGGGATTCGGGAGATTCTTCTTTTCCAGACTCCCATTGGGGTGGATTGCAACATATTGTGGTACATAGCGACACCTACTGTGCAGGAGGGGCATACAATTAGTAGACGTCTGATTGAAAAAAAAAAGGGAGGCTGCACTGGCAAGACGTGCGGCGCCACTGCGCCGGTGCCGTGTTATGTCAATCATTTGGCGCCTGCGGGGTCCAATCTCATTTGAGCAGGGACACGTGCCACCCCGGCCTCCCCTCTGCCCCCGCCAGCGACTGGGAAAAGCCAACTCAGATAAATCCAACTTCCGACTTTCCTGGAAAGCAGCATTAGAATTGGGGTTATGGTTATGGTTACACCTCATTAGCTTAAAATTGAACAGTAGTTTTACCTTAGTCTGACAGTCTTACATTTTGGACATACTGTAAATTCAAAGAATAAATACTGTAGACACATGACCAAGAGAACATGTGCCGTGACCTTGTGTGACATAAGGCACTCTTGTGTTCCTCTGCCGTGGGTGGATGTTTTTGTGTAGTGGGATGCAGCAGGTCATCAGTTGTGAAACATAAACAGACCTTGTGTGATTAACAACCGAACAAGCTTCCATCATGCAGTTATAAAATAGAAATCATTCAAGCTGTTTTTCTCATGAAATGTGCAAATGATCAAACGTCTGTATTGAGTAAGAAGAAGGTATGTTTCCAGACGATATGGGACATAATGTTACTGCTCCTTCAGTGCTGATCATACACTTGCTCGCCTTCACTTGCTCTGTGTTCCTTTGCCTCATGACTCCTTTATTAACAGCATCTCATTGAACACACAAGCGCCTCAAGGTCTTTAGGAAAGCCTTGCTTAACTATACTGGAAGAAATATGCGCACTGGAGACATCCAGTGATGCGATTCAACCCTCTGATGTCTCTCATTGAGGACATTGGCTTACAAATTATTCATTAGTTTTTCACAAGACTTGTAGGAAAGATACTATGATCAACTGTGCTTCCTTTCCTTTTCACTTACTGTGTATTATAGATATAACATTTCAATTTTGTGGAAACACAATTTCTTATTTTAGCGCTATTGTAATGTGTTGTAGTATTTGAATGTGTTTATTGTCTGCATATTTTGTTAATTTTTTTGCTGATTCTGTATCTCCGGTGGAGGTCCTTGGACTCCAAAATGGGCCAGCTCTATAAGAAGTCTTAATATGTCGCTTTATTTTACTCTACTTCTTAATACACTTTTGTTTTTTAATAGAAGTTTGCAATTGAATCATTAAAAAAAAAATAGAGCAGGAATGCCAGATTCCGACAAAACCTCTTTTCAGAGAATTCAAAAGGACATGTTGAAGTTCAACAATTGGGACTTTTAATCAGTATTAGGGCTGGGTTTAACAAAAAAATCAAATAATCGATAGCAAATAATTTTCCTTTTCGAGCCTAAAATCGATTCATAAAACCATGAATCAATTATTTAAATATCTAATTTTTCCCTCAAATTCTCAAGACAATAGAATTTTAAAGGCCAATGTTTTTGTATCTTACTGTTTTCTTGAAATTTACTGTTCACATGAATTTAAAAGTATTTTCTTACATTTTTGAAAAACTGAATTATTGCACTTTAATATAATTCAGAATCTTTTTAGTTTATATTTACAATTATTGAATTAGAATTATGAAAATCTTTTCAACTCATCCTTGCTGATGTCAATGTTTGTGTAAAACTTAAGTTATTATAACACGTGTTACTTTCATTAATAACCCAAATCATTTGACCAGTTACTGCCGCTGCAAAATTTACTTTGGAATTTAATGTTTGTGGACTTTTTATCTTGTCCTTGACATTTAAGAATTCATGTTCCATAATTAATCGATAGCGGATTGAATTGAAGTGAAACGAATCAGGAAAAATCCAAATCGAATTGAACTGAACTCTTGTGAATCGAAATCGATTGAGGAAACTGCAAACGATACCCAGCCCTAATCAGTATGTATCTTTTAAATGTTGTGCTTTTCGCTTACATTCTCAGCCTCTCACAAAAACATTAGTTTGATTGCATGGAACATAAAATGACAGAATCAGAAACATGATGACTCAACCATGCCTGTGGCCCTTTTTTTGTTTTGGCAGCAATGAGGTTTTTATTCTTAATATTTGGAATAATCAAGGGAGAAAAATTTGACAACAACAATAGTATCATGTCTGGGAAGATCTGGCTTTGGTTGAGGGTCCCGTTTGGTCCTGAGTGGGTTCCTGCCCTTCCGCGGGTTGACCAATCCGGGCCCTCAGCCACTTGTGCCTGGCCCCAGGTGTGACTAGTTACCCAATTAGTGTGGGTGTCCCGGGTGGTGATCAGTCGCCGTGGGATCATTGCCGCTTGTCACGGTCACCGCCGGAGTTCTGTCTGTTAGTTTGGTTTTGTATCTTTTCAGTTCCTTGTTTATTTAATACTAACCAGTACCCCGGTTAGTGTGTTTTGTAAAATAAAGCACAACAGTCTAACCCGCACTCTTGCCGTGGTTCTCCTGCCTCCCTGCATTTTGGGTCCTCCGCCTCACACGCCGACAGACACCACGCTGCTCCGCGACAGCACCGTGACAAATAGGAGTTCCACATATACAAACTCTCTATAAATATCAACTCTGTTTTATTGTCTGTTTTCACAATAGGGTTGCCAGACTTTCTTCTTTTATACATTGACGGTAATCATATCTATTGATATGTTAGTCATGATGTTTTGTGATAGCCTCACAAAATCCCCATACCTTTGTTAGCAGCGTTAGCCTACATTTTTCTTCACTTCACTTTGGTCCACCTTTCCTCTGCAATATCTGACAGACTGGATATGCAATATGGGAAGGCCGTTGCAGCCTCAGCTCATTCCTGATGAATATCTTTGCTGTTTCAGTTCAGTGTGAAGTCAGCCATGACTGTTGGCAAATTCATGGCAATTATTTATGACATTCTAATTTAACACCGTGAACATTGTGAAAGACAAATAAATATAGCAAAGTTGTATACCAGACTAAAGCATGTTTAAATTTTTATAGCGTGTTCCATAAAAATGCTCTCTAGGTATAAGAGCAGAAACTGTTTTGCTGACTGACCTGACGTACCACTTGACCCAAATAGTTGTCTGGGACATTAACAATGCCTTGTGTAGATTTGGTACAAGGTTCAATCCAGCTCACAGCTGTATACCATTTTAAAAAAGGATAGACACTTGACAGTTTCTACTGCTAATATATTGAGAAGAAACATCATTCAATGTTTCGAACACATTCCGCTAAATTGCTTAGTGGAAAAAAGTAGGGGAGACCGGGGCTAGTTGAATCACCAGTAAGTTGTCACATTGCAATTTTCTTCTCCACCAGAGGGTGCAACGAAAAAGTGGAATACTAGTTTTCTTCGTATAAACGGTCAAGGGTTGTGTACTGTCCGAGAAGAGAAGCTAATCATGTGGACTCGTTAGTGGAGAGAGTCAGGCATTTTGTCACGCTTCAGTCACTGTTTTAAGCTAACTTTATACTAGAGCAAGTATTAGCCAACATGGTAGTTTGGGGCAACTTGTCTCAGTCATTTTGGGGTTTGCTGTCACATATGCAAAGAATGGACCAATGAAAAATGCACCTCTGCCAACTCTGTTTATGTATGCCAGAAGTTTTCTTCAGACGATGAGTCTGAAGAGTGAGGAAATTAGTTTGCCAGGTTTTCTTTCATTGTTTACAACAGGATTTTCCAGTTGTTGGAACTACAGTATGCCCACATGCCAAGACTGGCTTACATTTCATGATGAACCATCCATCCATTAACCGATGAAATGCTTTATTTAAAAAAAAAAAAAATCTATTTAATCTCAAATTTCCAGTTTAAGGGAAGCAAAGCAGGCATTTGAGGCTGAGAGCTATGACCTAACTGACAAAGCCCCCCCACCCCCCCCCCAAAAAAAAATTGGTACAACAATTACCGTACACATAGCATAGCTATAGTTTAACGTAAGAATTCATTGGCGGTTAATGGAACACTCTTTATAATATGAAAAGGTAAGATGGAGACGGATTTCTTCTTAATTTACTTTACTCATCATATTCAACAGCCAGAGCGACAACACATCCTGGCCCCCATCACCTAACTAACACTAACCAATCAGAAGTTAGCATACTTTAGGTAAATGCTAGCGAATGACGGAGAACATCAGATTCGACATATCAACTTAGCTACAAAAAAATACCAAAATGTATGAATGTGTAAATAATCATTCTGGAAACATGAATGTACAAGTAAATATACATTTTAACAAATGAATTGAAATGCTTGATCCTCAGGGTGTGGACCTTCGCAAAGCGAGGCATCTTTGTCGCTGGCCTTACACAACGCTTCAAAGTGCGAATGCTTAATACGATATGGTTAATCTCTGCTAAAGCATTTACTATCTCCTTATTTGAAAACCCGACCGAATATATTGGCACAAACATCTGAGTAGTACGCTGCGTGTATTTCTCGTTGTTTTTTTTCTCGCAAATCTGCCACTTTATAGTCACAAATTTGGCACATTATTACCACCCTCTAAAAAAATATTCATACCCAAGTATAAATAATAATAATAATTATTATTATTATTATTTAAAAATATATTTTTACGTGGCCCTAATACGCTGTCGTAGGAATACAGTAAAGAGCAATTTGCAAAAAGAAACCAGTCGTAATGCATTACGTATTTACATTCATAGATTTTGAAAGATAGATGTCTTGAAAGCGCTATATAAATAAAGATGACTTGACTTATAGACAAATGAGGTACATATTTGATATTAATCTAGTCCAATTTGATAACCCTCACTTAATTCTTCTAATAGTATTTAAATTTACCAGATATTCCAACTCAACTCATTATGTTTGCTGAAAGTGCTTTAATAGCAGCCTCCAAAAATAGGGTCAGAGGAGTCAGAATTTTTAATCAGCCAAGAAGTTGCATACAGTGCAAGGCTTTGTTCTATCCTCCATGTTACTGTACTTCTATTCATTGTCCCGAGATCAGGCCAGCACTTTTAACTGAGGATGACTGATGCACAGCAATGGCTTAGCTGTTACTGAATCGGTTGATTGATTTATTGATAGTAACATGTTTTAGTGATTGTGCCCACGCGTTGGGAGGGTGTAGTGACTCATATCTTGTTGACATGGAGACCAAAATAGCAGCCAAATGGAAGAGGACATTCAGTTTACCCTTGAGACTTTACACGATGGTGAAGAAAATGGGGAGAGAAAGACAGACTGAGAAGAGCGACACAAAGAGAGAGAACAGGAGAGGAGAGCTTAGAAAACGATGACGGTTTGTGTTACATAAACCAACGGTGAATCATGACAACTGATAGAAAATCGTTGTTTTTTTCTTCTTGGAGAGTGGGTTAACTCTTCAAGGTGAAAAGATGAAATGGGACGATTTGCAAAGTAAGAACGACTTGCCTTATGCAGTACCTATCAAGGTCATTAGAGAATGACTGCGGTGCACCAAGTACATTACATACACTCTCAAAAGGTCATGTAATGTGGGGACATAAAAACTTATGGCATTGTTCAAAATGCTCCAACTGCAGTGTGTTACATTTCAAGAGATATTTTTCAATTTCACAAAGTTATGCTGTGCTTCTTTTTCTTTTTATTGTCAAAACATGGCAGAGGTTACAGGCATACAAAAAAAAATCCGTTTCTAGTGATCCCATTTATTGCAAATGTAGTTTCAGAATTAGCAGCCAAGATAAGGAGAAACTATCCATCAGCGGGACTTTCAGCTTGAAAAAAATTATCTGATAGCATGCATTTAAAGACAGCACAAGCAATGCCCATCCATTATGCGTTTCTATGTTGCCTTAGGTGAGATTTTAAATGGCCCCCACCCAATCGACAATTTACATACACTTAAGAGAAAAAATAAATCAAGTTTTTAACATTGTCTTTAATTTGTCACACAAATGAAAATCTAAAATGGAACATGGACTGATCTGAACTGATCTCAAATTCAATTCATTGTTGACAATGCATGTAGCAATTCATTGTCGGCGCAATTATGTACAGTATATGATATTATTATAGTTATAAGGACCCTCCGAGGAAAACAGTAACTACAATACGACAAAAAGGAGTTTGACACCTGTAGTAGAAACAAAAAATCATGAAGTGGACACAATCATCCCCTGATATGAACCCCTTTGAAAACCTGTGGAGCATCAGAAAAATCTAATCTATTTCGGTGGAGGGCAGTATACTCCCAAACATCAATTATTGCATCCACAAGTTAGATACAGGCAGATTAGTGGATGTAAAATATCAATTGATGAGAGTTGTTGAGGTGATACCATCCACCAAGAGTCAAACTAAACACTTCAGGTGCTCATTAGTATGAAGAGGAACATTATGCAGCATACACTATAATGAAATGTTCTTTTCTTAATGAGACGTTATCATACACACAATTGACATTTTTTCCTCTCACAAACACAAGTGAGACACCTTTTTTTATTTTTTTTCTTTCATACGCGAGTACAAATCTCTCATGCACAGTTGTAAAACGCTTTAATCAATTTACATGCGTTCTCGCAGCTACGAAGCTGCCTTATTCAGGAATGCACCAGCCGCTAATTAAACGTTGACATCGCTAGCTACGTCCAGGGCCGTAGCTAGTCATTTGGGGCACAAGGCAAGCAAACCCCCTCCTACCATCCCTGGTCGACGAATGGGGTTAGGCGCTTGTCCGTCTTGTCCTCCCCCACATTGACGAGTAGTAATCGCCACATTTCCGTTAATGATGGGCATGAACTGGCTCATTAGAATCAGTTCATTAAAAAGAACCGTTCAAAAGATTGGTTCAATATTGAATCACTCAATGCAAGACTACGCTCACTTCCGGAACTGGCAGTAATTCCCTCAATGAATCGCACGCGAACGGGAAATGGTGGCACGTCGTTCACTAGTACTGACTTGTTCGCGAAGCAGAAATGGCAACACGTTCATACACTGACTTGTTCATTCACTGAATCGTTCCTGAACTGGAAATGGCAACATGTTCACTCACTGACTTGTTCACTCAAAAAAGAAATGATTTCACACCATTCTTATGTATTTTTAACATGGGGGAACTTAGAGGTAGAAATTAAAAACAAGAATGAAAGAAAAAATCTATGTGGTCAGAGATGGGTTGTCCCTTTCGCTTTCTATGTGGGAATTGCATATGTGCTAAAGCGCTACATTTGAGTGGTTGGCAGGAAATCGTCGTGAGTGTTGGGGAATATTTGGCTAAAGCCATTGTTGCAAAGGGAATATTTGGCTGGTTAACGCGTTGCTGTTGGCCATCTATGGCTAACGCCTCACTGTTGGTCTCTCACGCCATTCTAGCAACAAACGAAAGGGAGTTTGCAGTTTGCAAGACCTGAAAGATGAAATAGCTTAGCTCTAGCTTGTAGTAGGCTACAACACATTGGGGATGGATTTAAAAGGAGACCAAAGAGAAATAACATCCTAGTCTCTGCTGTTGGCCAAGGTATGGTGCGGGATCCTGGAGGCTATGGTAAGGTATTTTAAACTGAAAAGGAAAACCTTTCCCTTGGTTGAAATGTTGTGTCAACAAAGCCAGTGTAGGCTAAGGCTACACTCACATGAATATTTGTTGTATTATTTATAATATTTGCTGTGATGAAAATAAAGTGCTATTTGAATCTACTCCGTTTCCCATTTAATTTGGATTAAATTTGATTTTTTTCATTTGTTGGACTATGAAGCCTTTTTCGGGAAAAGTTCAATCAGTAACCGAATTTGACTTCAGGACTTGCTCATTAATGTGAACAAGAATAGCAAATTCAGATTTTGGGTGCGAGTCCACCTGGATTTGGAAGTTCACCAACTTGGGATGTTTCTGCACTTTACTGCGGAGAAAGTAATTTTTGAGGGACAGATGGTCTCAATCAGGCACTTGGTCTTCCTCTGCAGGACATCAGACATACGTCTCGGAATAGTGAGGATGAAGTGGGGGACAGTGTGCTGACGCAATTGCCAATACAAGAATATAGCTTGAGGGCACAATTTCACAACGTGCATTTACAGTGTACAGACAGAAAGGATGAATGACAGGGCCAATGAATCATAGGGGTAATTTGTGACTCAAAATCTGTACCTTTTGGCTGAGGAAAAATCACATCGGAAATTCATATACAGCATGTGTCTTAATTATTGCGAAACACATTTGTATTTTAAACACATGGAATCATCTGTCCTCATTTCCCGCTAATGTGACATCTCTATGGACCCTATTTCCATGCTCAGCGCAAGTCTGGCGCAAAGCGTTGTCTAAATGCAGGCAGAGGTGACATGTTCTTTCTATTGGAATTTTTGCTTGACTCGCGGAGACAGAATAGGGTGCTTTGCACCGTTGTGGGATGGAACACAGCCAACTCGCGGCCAATCGAAGCAGCTCCCATCATTCCCGTGAAAATCAAGGCACACAATGTTTGACATTTTGGAAGATGCAATTGATCAGTTGGAGAAGGCTCACAAAGAAGCAATAAATATAACTACATGCATTAAAGTAAAGCATATAACAAAATGTTTGCGAATGACATTCAGAATATTTGTTCATGTCAAACTACTTGCTCCTTCCTTTATAAACATGCCAGGAATGAAGCACAAGTACAAGCTTTAAAACCAAATCAAAGTTGAATGTGCTTTAATCTTAATGGTCTTCATTATAAATTTTTACATATACTTTTAAAGAATTTACATTAATATTCAGATTGGTCGACTAATCGCGACTACTGGTGATTAGTCGACTAGCAAAATAATTGTTTGTGGCAGCCCTACATCCATGAGTAATCTTTAATATGATAAAGTTAGCTGAAGGCCTTAATATTTTCAATTTCTGGGTCACCATGTTCACAAGCGTGATCTGAGTCAGTACACCCTGTTCCAATTTCTATTAAAGTCTGTTTAGTTTTGACGAGAGACTCTCATTTGCGAGATATGAAATTGGTGTAAATGACACCTATGCGCAACAACACCACATTGAGACTGGACTGCATGGCGATATACTGTATTATCCTCAAAGGCTCTTTCACTCTTTCAAGACCACAGCATTATCCAAAGGTTTGTTTAAATACAGAAAAACAAAATAGCACTTGATTGCCCTGAAACAATGAAGTCTTCATTTTCCTTCATTGACGGTGGCCCTCTTTGATGCACTGATCTTCTTACCTGAGATGAAGGTTGAAGGATTTGAAGGTGACCAATATATGTATGTATGACAGACAGACAGCTCTATCTTCTATTATTGTCAGAATAACCTAATGGCTAATAATGAATAACGTGTACAAACAAGCCTTTGCCTCACATTGGTTCATGGACTTTTATGGTCCTATTTAGCAGCAAAAAGTAACAAGAGGGTAGAGAAAGGCCAAGAAAATGACAATTGTAAGGCAATTTCACTGGAGATGTAGCAGATTTAGAAAGGTTGTTTTTAAACAATTAAAACAATTTAAACAATTTCAGTCCTAGCCAAAATGGATGGGTATGAAGTTTCTATGGTGAGAGAGCAGATACTGTACTGTAAACTTTAGAACTGAAAAAAAACTATTTATTACTGAGGGTTGATCTCAAAATATTTTCCTGTGCACGTGACGCTGGGACAGTAATAGGAAACAAAACAGCACTTATATGCAGTGTGGAGCAATAAATTATTTAGGTGTCACATTCAGGAACATTAATTTCTAAAAAAATATTATATTATATTATATTATATATGAAATAGCCACCTCTAGCTAGATAATAGTTAAGCTTATATAACTCACGTTAAATTAGCAAAACAGTGTGCCATTTGCACAAAATCTTCTCTGACAGTGAGTCTAATAGTGGAACATTTCCCTTGAGGACTGTGAAATAGTCACAAACCCCTTGAGGGTTTGCAACTGCTCATTTTGGATTCAAGTGTTTGTGTCTGCCAGTTGGCTGATTTATGGAAAGCAAGTCTACCATTTAAATAACGACAGTCCATGTTGACTACTTCATTCAGCGCATTCATGAGCTAGTTTTTAGTGCTCTGCTCTAATATTAGTTATACAATGGAAAATTACTTTGTCAAAATAATTTAATAATCATGAATATCAACCCAACCTTACAATAACCAATTTAAACTACATAAAATAATAAAAAGGTGTTAACAAAAAACACCTCTGCAAACCTTACCTTCATCAACTTGAAATAAAAAATAAACATAAAACATTTTGTTGCTTTACTAAAAGTACAATCTTGTTGAATAAATTACTGTGTCATATAACAAATTAAAGGAAAAAAAGCTAATAATTTGCACCAAAACATGACAACATTATTTAAATTGCAGTCAAATGTGAAATCACCTAGTGAGGCCTACTGCAAATACAATACCGGGACAAGAGTTGAACAAGATGTTCAAAAGAGAGATTTAAAAAAACAAAAACGATTTTATGTATATTTAACCTCCACTTGGGTCTGCAGGAGGACTCCATGTGGACTTAAGTTGAATGAGCACGAGAGAAGAAAAACAGTGTGAAGCACTGAGAAAGTCTAACCACTGTGGGGTAGTGTTTCCCTTCATACAAATACAACTACATCTGCAAATGTGTCAAGAAACGGCAACAACATTTTAAAAGCCCACTTTTATATTAAGTGCATATTACAGAGCAGTATACCGGTTTTCCATTACACAGTGTGCATTACTGAGATCAGTGGTTCTCAAATCAGGGTATGTGTACCCCTGGGAGTATGTGAAGGCACTCCTGGGGGTAAGTGTGATTTAAAGAATAATTTAAAAAAGCAGCATCCATACAAAAATACTTTAAAATAACTATTAAATTACGTAAATATTTCATATTTAAAACACCTTAGCTGTTTGCAATGGGTACGCCTGCAAGCCTTTGGTCAATAGTTTTCAGACTGGATTTGGGTTTGAATTTCCCATCCTCTGTCTGCGGAAGCGATGTTATGTGCGGATTGTGTACTTCAGAACCAAGTGTGCGTTTTTTTTTTTCGGCCACACATGGCAGTAGAGATTCAAAATAAAATTTTCTGCATTGGGCAGCTTTAATTCTTTTTTTTGAGTTATATATTTTGATTTTCCAAATTGTTCAAGAGAGACAACTGTACAAATGAAGTTCCAAGGTTCATTCAATTAGACAATGATGGCACATCACTTTTGTCTTGTTTATTTATTTTTTCAACCAAAAATGCTTTGCCCTGGTAGTTGGCTGAAAAAATATATATATTTCCGTACATCTCTGAAAAAAAGGTTGAGAAGCACTGACTTACACCTTGATGACTACTTTTTGGGATTCTGCCTTTCAAAACTGACACTGAAAAAAATTTACGTATTTTTGTTGTTGTTGTTCATACTAATCATTACCATTACTTTTTATACATACTGTAGTCACGTATATAATACTATATCAAAGTAATAAATGCATACATAAAATGTAGGTAGATGATACTATTACCTCTTTATAGGTAAAGCACCTGGTACTAAAAGATCAACAAAAATGTTGCCTGACCCTCACTTACAAATTTTGCATTTAATTAATTTAATTGCAATAAATGAAAATTAAAAAAAAAAGGGGTTGTAGCTAGCAGATGCGCCTCACAGTTCTGAGGTTGGTAGTTTTAATTTGGGTTCTGGCTTTTGCATGTTCTCCCCGCGTTTATTTGGGTTATCTCAGAGTACTTCATTCCACAATCCAAAAACATGGTTCTTAGGTTAACTGAAGATGTTCAAATTTAACGTCTTCAGTTTTAAAGTTTAAATTGTCCTGTGGTGTGAATGGTTGTTTGTCTTAGCACCCTGTGATTGGCTGGCGATCAGTTCACTATGTTCCTCTCCTCTCACCCAAAATCAGATGGGCTACATCTGCAACACTTATAAGGATGCTTGGACAGAAAATGGATGGATAGATATTGTAAATGGAAAAAGGAAAGGGTAAAAAACAACAACATGAAAATGGTATGAAATATATTTAGCAAATTTGACTAGATGTGGTAAGGAAACATTGTTGATGTATAAGTTAGCTACACTGCTCAAGGCGGTGCTAATGTTCTATTATTATTCCTCCTGAATTATTATAAAAAAAAATAATATTTGTAACTAGGTCAAAAAGGCAGGTACAGAGAGTCATTTAAGGAATTTGGCAATTATCAATTAAAGGATTATGAGGCAAGCTCGTTCATGTGTTTGTGTTCGATTTGAACCTTAGCAGTGCTTTGGACTTCTGTGCCCATCAGAGACTGTCCATCACGAACAATATGTTGAAGGGTGTTCATACATGTACTTAGCACCAGGACGTATTAGGTCGTGTTTCGATGATGGACTTTGCGGTCATGTTATCTGACTTGTGGCTGCATGACTTGGACAGTCGGGTGAAGAAAGGAGCAGAACTGTCAACCAATCACCACCTCTTAGTGTGTTGGCTCTGAAAATGCCATTCCGACCTGACAGACCCAAACATATTATGAGGCCCTGCTGGTAATGTCTAGCAAAGTCCCGTCTCAAAAGGAGCTTCAACACCGACCTCCAACAGAACTTTGACCATGTCCTGGGGAAAGTGAGGGGCATTGAGCCCGAGTGGACCTCGTTCTGTGCCTCCATTAAATCTCCATAAAATTTAGAATTTAATTTAAGTCCTTCTGTTGACCTATGCTCATTACCACCTGTCGAGTATAAGCAGCTAAAGCCAAACAGTTTCATGGATTTTACTTTCTGGACCTGGATTCCCCAACACTGCCTATAAAACGCTAAATGATCAAGCACAATTATAGATTAAACAATTCCTGGTGCCCTATGAACCTACTACAGCGCTTCGCTGCCAAACGTTGGTTCCCAGAATCTGCAATAATAGAACAGGAGGTAGGACTTTCGCTTATCAGGCACCTGTTCTATGGAATCAGCTCACCAATTTGATCAGGAAGGCTGTTACATTCATTGTTTAAGAGCAAATTTAAATCATTTCTCTTCCATAAAGCACATGGTCAGGGATGATTTATAGCCCTATTCATTTTTGTGGCATAATGCCTTGAACAGCTCCCCCCCCCCCCCTCTCTCTCTCTCTCTCTCTCTCTCTCGCTGGCTTTCCCTCTCACGTTTCTCTCTGTGTTTCTCCTTTTCTACTCTCCAATCCCGCCGAGGCAGATTGCCGCCTCACATTGAGTCTCAGTTCTACTCAAGGTTTCTTCCCATGAGGGAATTTTCGCTTACCCGCGTCACCTAGTGTTTGTTCATGTGGGATTCAGTTGGAGTTCAGTTAGTCTTTTGATAAGTGAGGAGTGTGGTCTTTGACCTGCTCCATGTTTTAAAGTGCCATGAGACAACTTTTATTGTGATTCGTCCTTTTTAATGTAAATTAATTGAATTGGATTGAATTGAATTGTTGAGGTGGCCAACCAGAGGTGAGGCTGTAAGTTGCCAGTTATGGTGGTAACCCGCAAACCCATTAGTGGTAACCAGTGGTCTGGCCGTTATTAAGCTGAAAAAGGAGTCCTTTTGGCCTGTGGGACTCTGGAATCAGCTGACGAGTACCAGCAGACTAAATGGAAACGCAACTTTGGTGGTCGCTAAGGCAAAATGTCCGGTGTGGGAGTAGTTTGGTGGGGCAATTTAACCACTTCCAGATGGCTTTGAGGAAATTCTGGTCACCTACTGATGTCTTAGGAGAAATAGCAGTGCACCATCAACACTGTGTTTAGTGGGGACGGGTCGCTGTTGGCCTTGACTCAGGGCTGAGTTGAGGAGTGGGGAGAAAATTTTGAAAATCGAATCAATTCAACTGACATGAGACAATGAACGCTGGACTTTCCTGTCTCTTTGTTTGAATTCACCATGGTGGTTAAAAAGTTCCTTGGTCTTATCATTTCCCTCTGCTCCTGTTCACCTGCTCCCAATTTTAATGCACCACACACACACACTTGTATATACAGTACACTGGGTGGGGTCACATTCAAGGTTTAGGGGTAGAGTTCGTGGCGAGCTGGCGAACTCAGTAACAGGGTTAACTCTCACTAAGAACGCTGGAGTGACAACCGGGGCCTTTCCCCGCTGGGCCTGGGGTTCGGGGGTGCCGCCCGTCCTCCGGTGCCCCTATCTCCCCTTCTGCCCCCGGTGTTCCGTCCCTCCACGCGGTGGGGGGTGGGGTGGGCACGGATGCCCTCTCCGCGCCGTTGCCCGGCCCCTCTTCGGCGCCGGTGCCTGGGTGCGGGGGATCCCCGGGATCTGGGGGTCGGGGGCTGGGGGGCTGCCTGTTGGTGGGGGTGGGGTCGGGGGGAGGGGCGGCTTGGTTGGGGGGTGGGAGGGTGTCTGGGGGTTTGGGGGCAGCTGGGGCTGGGTTGGGGGGCGGTGGGTCGTGGGGGGTTCCTGGCGGGCCTGCAGTGCCCCGTCCTGCTGCGGTGGGTTGGGGGCGCGGGCCGCGTTGGGGTGAGGGGCGCGGGCCGCGTTGGGGTGGGGGGCGCTCCTGCTCCTGGGTTTGCCCTCCGGCCGGTGGCCCCTGCGGGGCCCGGGGGTCGTCCTTTGGTGCTGCCGCGGCCTGGGGGGCCCTGAGGTGTTGCGCTTGCTCTGTCCTGGCGGGGGTTGATGGCTCCCCTCTTTGGTGGAGATTTTCATGCATGCCAGATCCACCACACCAGCATTTATCGAAACTCAGACACAATCTTCCTCAGGTCATTGAATCGGTGGAGGCTGGTGTCTGTGGATCTCACTCGGCTTCGTCTGTCCTTCCTTCCTTTCCTCAGTCTCTCCTTTGGTCTCTTGAGGTCTCCCTGATTTGTTGGAATTTAGATGTTTCTGGGGTTGGCGATGGACTCTGGTTGATGGCCCGGTGGGTAGTAGGTAATGTCTGGTCGGTGCTGGATTTCACTTTCCTTTCTTTTCTTTGGTCCTTTCTCGGGTTTCCTGACGGCCTCACGACTCTGGCTGGAAGTGTTCGGTTTAGGGGAACGGTATGAGATTTTTTTAAAATAGGTTTTAGGTGAACTAATGAATACACACACACACACACACACACACACACACACACACACACACACACACACACACACACACACACACGCACACACACACACACTCGCACGCACGCACGCACGCACACACGCACATACACATTATCATCCACATACAAAAAAAAAATACCAAAAAAAAAATATATATATATATAAAAAAAAGAGAGCGATGATGATGACATGTCAAATTGGTAAAATTACCGAATGAACAATACTGAGCTCTCCAGAAAAAAGAAGAAAATTTTTTTTTCTGACTCCTGCACTGGTTTATCATTTCATTTTTTTCCCCTTCTTTTTTTGCACTGGGTCATTATGTAAACGTAGCCCAACGATAGGGTTAGCATGGGACAAATTACAAGACAAGTTCATCTAGTGGTAGCGTAGTTGTACCATGCTGCTGCCTTTAATGGTTTGGTCCGAAGTTTTTCTGTTGCTGTTTGTAAAAACAACATTGAAAACTGATGCTCAAGGACCGCCGAAACAGTCCACCAATTAGGAGCGGGCGATCACGCAGTGAAATTTGCATATGCCAGTGATAGTTGCTTGCCTTTGTGGCTTGAAGATTTTACAAGCTTGGACAGATTTTATCAAGCATTATGGAATTTGACATGTTTGATTTGCTTACACGGGCCAAACAAAATGACGTGGGGCCAGGTTTGGCCCCCGGGCCTTAAGTTTGACACCGGTGGCCTATTGAGAGGAAGATTTTATTTTTATTTTATTTACATGAAGCGTTTTAGACTGCCCCCCCTGATGTGGCATATGTGTAATATTTCTAACAGTGAACTTGCACCAGAGTGTTAGGATTGAAGCCGCTTAAAAGGAACGTGCAGGCACATGGTGCAGCTTTGAGTGTGACACAAGCAAGCAGGCAGGCTGGTAGGCAAGGCCCAGTGCTCCAGTGCTCCAGGTTGTCCGGCAGGGTGCTTGCAGAGCTTCACGCAGACTGTTGATATCAGGATTCAGGAGCGTGAGGAAGGGAATCCGCGGCTCGCGGTGCAAAGGCAAAGCAGGACAGCAAATGATTGTTTGCTCCGCTCTACTGAAGCTTCCAGAATCACTTGAGCGAGGCTTTTAGCATTTGGCACGAACCAGCGCTGCTCGGTTTGTGGTTATTTAATGGAGCAGCAAGGTAGGCTACCGCGGCTGTCGCCAGCATTACAACTTTATCTTCACGGAATAATGCGACGCACAGGCAGTGTGTAGTTGTCTCTCGGCAAGACAAATCGCACGTCTACGAGGACCATGTTGTTTTTTAAACAGAGTCTTCTCATTTAACGTGCATTATTTAAGTACAAAGCGCGCGAGCGCTTAACTTCGATCAGGCTTCCTCGCTTTCATGCCGAACCACCACATGAGAGGTCGACGTCGATAAGACTACAAACAAAGCTCCCCTCTTTTTTTATTTTGTATTGGAGCCACCTGAATCTACGTGGGGGAAATGCCTTTGGGTTTGTTCTGGATGTGTTTGTGGTGCTTTCTTCGTCCTGGAGCCACCGGCCAAGGACAGTCGACTTCGGCTGTTTGTTCCCCCTCATGCAGTTGCGATGAAGATGGAGGTGCTGACTGCTCCGGGAGAGGACTGACCACCGTCCCGTCTGGCCTCAGTGCTTTCACCTACTACCTGTAAGTTTTCGTCCCAAGTCCACACAGAATTTCGTGATCCAATCACGTATGATAGACACCGCAAGCACAGGCAACGCGCAATATTCGGGATACAATTAACAGAACGCTTCAGTGATTGTGGTTGTGTATCGATTATTTAGTCTGTTTCACGTCTTCGGGGTTTACTGAGTGAAGTTGTTGAACTGGCAACTTCCCACCGCAAGAGCATTGAGGGAGTAGTTTTCATACTCGTATTTGCAATTATTGTGGTTGGGGAGGATTTTATTTTATTTTTTTTAATGAATATCATTATGCAAAATGTGTCAGAATTTAGTTTTGGTTCATTGTTCATATTGTGGTTCATTGTAAGACTTGATTAATAGTAATAATAAATATTCAAATATGATAATGCTAATAGTGTTAATTATTCTATACCATATGGCAACACTGACAGGTGCTGCTATTATTTTGGTCACCTTACTTACAGTGGCTATTTTGCAGTAATCGGCAACTCGCTATCTTGCGTTATTTTGCAGTGAACTACAAGTACAAATTCTGCGGCAGTGAATGTGTACTAGCTCATGGTGTACTAGCTTATGGTGTACTAGCTCATGGTGTAGTGGCCTTGAGGGTGCTGCTTTATTCCCCAGTCACTGGTTCAAATCTGTACCTAATTAATTATAGGTGTACAATTTCTTGCAGCCAGTCAGGAATTGTAAACAAGCCCTTGTGAGACGAATTGAACAGATATGCAGTTGAACAATTTCAATTCTGCAGACAGGAAACCCCAAACTACTGGACTGAAATAGCCCTAATGGCCACAGCTGGAATCGGAAGCCAGTTAATCGGGAAGCCAGTTGAACTGTAACACGACAGATTATTTTAGCGTGACGTTATCACGCTAAAACGATCTATTCACGGCCAACCTAGTGCCTACTGTAATTACTCTGGAGATTGATCAATCAGAGCTGTTCGTGGCAAAATAACGCAAGCAGGAGAGTTGCCGGCAACGTAATCACCGCCTACCTTATTTAGCTGTGTCATATGGTCAACATTGGGGAAACAGGTCTCAAAGTTAGATCCAGCCCAGTCCAACCCTATAGTAACCATGCTAACTACTATATTATTATGGAAAATCTTAGTGATTGGTGTATTTTCAGGAAATAAAATGTAATAAGTCCTTTGATTTACCATGGTATTTACAGTAACACCTGTTACTACTTTATTGAATATGCTAGGAATGTTTGATTTAATTTAGATGTTTGATTATCAGAATTCAGGAAGTGCAGTTTCAATGTATTACATGTGCATTTGACCAAAATTCAAACTTGTGTCGTCATGTTCACCACCAGCCATTTTTCGCATTTTAGCACTTATAACTTGATACACAACTCATGTTGGTAAAAAGCAGCACAGCTGGCAAGTCTGTTTTACACAACACCAAATACACTTTTGATGATTGCTCCAGGAAGGAAGTTTTCCAGTTTGTTTCACAACTTCTCGCTGTTATTCATTAACTTGTTTAACTACCTTGGCAGGTGCATTGAAAACACTTGGCATTGCTGTGTTTAGGAATGTAACTCATAAACCAATTACTAGTGATTCTGGGAAAAATCCCCAAATGCAGGGCCATTACTTTAATGCATTTATTTTCATCTATGTTTCCTTTACAATATATTGTCTGTCTACACAACAGCTAATAATTAGCTGATCAGTAGGAGAGCAGCGTAGTTGGAGAATCACTGAGGTAATAAAGCAAAACATCAATGATTTTTCAAGGTTTCGGCGTGGCTGGTGGCCCTATCAAATGATGACAGAGCAAACTCTTTTTTTTGTTTTTTTTTGTTTATGTTGCCACACTGAGCAAACTCTTCTGTTGTCCTGACTTGCCAGTCAGTGTAGAAGGTAATTGCCACATTACTGGTATGTACAATGCAGGTAAATGGCACGGGCCTAATGTTATTTTTGTTTGTACTGTGAGCCACTAAAAACGAATGGCCGTGCTTTGTACACCCCGAAAAGATTCAAAATCAAAAATTGTTTGGAGTGTTCGAATTCAAAACAATGCCATAAATAATGGCATTTAATGCACCTATTGGCTGAGTGATTGCCATATTTCACACTAGTCTAGAGTGCAACCAGTGCAAGAAACAAACATGCAGGAAAGCCTGTCGGCCCTCCACCCAAATAAAACGCTGGGGTGATTTCAGTCCTCCATTAAAGCAGACTGATTATTTTTGTGTTATTTTTACTTGATCAACATTTTTGCCTGTTAAAAGTTACGGCCTAAAAGCAATAAATGAATTATAATAAAGTTATGTTTGTGTATTTTCTGCATTGACAACTTTAAATAATGTCATATTGATGGAAAATAAAACATGTTTTAAAATTTTAATTTGATTAATTAATTAATCACCAAAATAATTACATTAATTCTTAAAATTATCATTAGTTACAGCCCTATTAGACATAGATATAGATATGGATGCTGCTTAACATTACTTACAAGAAATGCAGCTTTTGTCCCTCTTCAGCAGAACCAACAACTAGGCTAATTGAAGTCACCATTGTTAGGAATGTTTTCAGAAAAGTAAACAGAGGAAGTGGATTTATACACTAGTCCATTAAGACATGATATCACAGTAGGCGCACTCATTAGAGTTAAAGTTCTTTTCCACAGTTTTTGCTTTGTGAAAAGGCTCCCGACTGTGTATTATTCAGTCTTGCGTTGCAATCTTAACAAGAAGCAGAGTTTTCACATGATATCACTGTGTTTTCAAGCACTCAACTGTTTGTTTTGTCTTGCTGATGTTGTTTGCGTGGTTATGTGAACTTCTTATGTGCATAGTCATGGCTATTTCACCACAGTTTGGTAGATTTAACACTAAGCTACTTAAAAATGCAGAAGAAAGTCTTTTAGCACCGTGAAAGGTTGTTTGTCCCCACTCGCTGTCTTTCCTCATTTGTTCTCCCAGTGTCTTGAACTTTAGTTGTCCTCTACCACTCCCTATGCCTATTGTATGTGGAGTGCTGGGGTTTGGGGATCGTGATGGATTAGTGAGACATTTTGCAGCTGCAAGAGCTCCTTCTGTCTGGGCTAATGCCTCCAACAATCATTTGCTCATATGTGATGGTTAAATTGCACGTTTTGTTTGTCATCTTAGACATATTATCTTGTCATGGGCCCTATTCACTCTTGTCTTGCTTTTTGTATTTGTTAAAGTTTCACACGTCAGCATTTAACAGACTGAAATGGTTCACAAAATGATTTACTCAGCTTTGTGCATGAATAGTACATAAACATACGCACAGATTGTTGTGATCCTGTGCCTGCATCAATTTTGTGGCTGTGGTTATGTCATACTTCACAGTTATCCACTTGTCCACCATAAGCCCACATAACACCAAGCGGCAGATTTTTAATGTCCTGTTGGTGTAAGTGGTCATGTACAGAAAAGCGGAGATTATGCGTTATTAAAAGTCTCTATTCTGCTCTCACAACTTCAATTGCCTCTCAATCCAAGAGACTGACATTTTATTTAGCTGATTTCATGGTCTGATGCCTTTAGAATTCAACTCTGTAAATGATTAACTCATAATGCAACCTGATGTGGGCATGAATCGAAACTGTCAGATGGAGTAGGATCATAATCTGCATCTTAATGTCAATGCTTTTGATTAGTCTTAAATAAAGAACCGCACCGGCACAATGGCTCAGTAAACAAGAATCTGTTTTTGGTTCTTGTCCCATGAGAAGCGCTGTAAATGAACTCTGAGAGATTCTCACCAGGAAGAACAATTGCAAAAGTGGGTCTCATTCCTTCGGTTTAACAGACACGATTCAAAAAAAAGTAAAAAAAAAAAAAAAAAAAGTTGTGCATGTGCGCTCTGTGGTCACTATCAATAAAAAATACATTTGATAGACTGTTCAATACGATGTTTGAGACAAACTAGGTAGAAAACCCAGATTCTGATTTGCAAGGCAATCTGTGGCATGCAGGCAGAGGCTAAGTGTTAGATTTGTGCCACAATTACAAGCGCGTAAAATGACATTTTAAGCACATGTATTGTTTAGAGCGCACAAGAACCATTTTTGTAAGCCTGGTCCGCTGAGTGCTTGCCAGCCAACCCGGAGACATGTGCCGTATTTTACACCGACAGCGTAATAAACTAGCGGTTTCTTGGCATTCTTTATTAGCGATTGAATATGATTTCGGGATGGCGCTATATTGATTTTGGTTGTCGGCAGAGGATGAGTCAAGCTTGTTGCCAGTTCCACCACGCTGTGTGAGTCAACTTCAAAATACAAGCCTACCAAGGCTATTGCATTGACATCCATGTATTGTTTGGGAGGCTTTTATTTTGAAGTTGGCCTTGGCATTGCGGCTAGCTTGAATCGTCCTCGCACTTGATCCAAACGTATCACGGCCAACGGCATCGCAAATTAAAACGTGTACTCACGCCATGCGACCACATGAATTTGTTTTTTTAAACCAGCAAACACTGTCAAGTTGCTCGCAGTGTCGATTCCTGGATATTTACACGACGTGTCAATAGCATGTCGGCTTTCAGCGATTACGATTCTCGTTCAAGGCCATGTGAACTGTGCACTACGGCCAGCAACGTGCCAATTAATATTTGACGGCAGTGGAAGGGCAGAGGGGCAGTTGGCTGACGAAAACAGACTGGCAACGTCCCAGATGATGTCTTGTCATCTTTTTCATCATCCATGCGCCGCTTCTGAATGAATAGAACAAAAACTCTATTTACGTAGATGATTTCTTTGTTTTTTGTTAAAAAAAAATACATTTTTCACATAAACCTATCCATTACGTGAGAATATAGGTCCACGTTAATTATGAAATATAACATACCGTATTTTAAAGCAGTTTGTTTATCCACCACCCCTCACCTTGCCTACCTCTACAGTCACAAATTGACCTCTTTCTCACTCCCCCTCCCCCTTGCCTCTTTCAATTTGAGTCTCCACAGCAAGTTGATGTGACGATGAGGGCGCCGGCTCCAGAACCCACTCCACTAACTTGACATGGAAATGTGCGGTTGTCTAGAAAACTAGCAAGTTTTTAATTTTTAATTTTTATTTTTTTTTTAAGGGCGTCCATGTGCCCTGACATTGATTGCACCCTGGGCGGTCGCCCACATTGCCCATAGCAAAAACCGTCCCTTCTCTTGACCAAGGTTAAGATTGAGGAGGGGGAGGAATTATGGTATAAGTCGTCCTGTATTTTGCCCATGCAGCTTGCCTGCATCACCACTGGTGATCGCTGTACTTTTTTAAATGAATGATACATTTGTCCTTGGTCTGCAGAGGTGAAAAAAAGAGGAGGACTTGTGAAAGAAAAATATTAACAGTCTTGCAGTAGCCTCTGACTTCCGAACACTTTGTATGCATCATCTACCTTGTTAATTTCCTTCTTGTGCCAGCTGTTTATGTTCTCTTTTAACTTTAACCACAAAATTTCATAGCATGTTAAGTTCACGTTTTTATCACTGTTAAAACAGTGGCTGATACTGAGAAGTTAAGATTGAGGTCTTGGCAGTGTTTTAACAGCTGCTAAGAGCTTGGTCAATGAAAAAGTATGTGCCTTATGACACTTTCCATGTTGTAGGAATGCTCATATGGATAATACAAATGAAGGAACATTCGAGTTTCCCCCACCCCAATTGCTTTTTTTCTTCTTCAAACCAATTATTGTTGTTTATTTGTGTTTTTTTTTTTTAAAGAACTAAACTATTAAGCAGTATAAATCTCTCTCTCTCTATATCTCTATATCTCTCTCTATATCTCTATTTCTCTCTTTCTCATGATGTATTCCCCAACGTTTTTGAAACTGATTCAGTTAAGTTTGTGTTCTAAAATAAAGGCGCATGTTTGCAAATGTCTTATTTGGATTAAACATACAAGATAATCAATCTGTTCTGCTTACATGAAGGACTACAGAAATCAGAAAATAATTATTGCTCGGAGGCTGAAATCAGAGCAGTTGGACAATTTTAAATTAAACAATGGCATTAAATGATTACAGTAATTTTCTGAACTACAAGCCGCTACTTTTTTCACTTGCATTCGACCCTGAGGCTAATACAAAGGTGCGAGACAATTTGCAGCCTCATTGCGGTAAAGAAAAGTAGTGGGAACCCGGTGCGGCTACAAAACACCTGCGGCTTAGTCGGGTGCAGTTTATATGTGTAACAAGCTCAAGTATTCCCCAAATTTAGCTAGCGCGTCTTATAAGCAGGCACGCTTTTTAGTCCAGGAATTACTGTACTGGACTATTAAAATAGATGTCAGTTAGTGTGATAATTTGTATTTTGTTACCACTATTGTGAAGTTTCTTTTGGCTGACAAATGTTTGGAATTTTACATATTAAAATGTAGGTGATACAGTCACTGTAATGTGCTAAACATGTCAAATATTCAAAAGGAATACAGCAATTATTGCCAAAATTGTTCCTTCTCTATGTCCATTGCTCATCAATACTTGTCTCGCAGTAGTCATCAGCTAGCTTTGCTTATTTGTTTATCTTGACTAATCTTTGTTGATGTACTGACATAGCCTCGCATGCTGATGACCATCTTTAAGTTACAGAATTTTTGTTTGTTGCTGTCCTCTGTAAGCGGCCAATGCAGGTTGGGAGTCGAAGTTGACCCAGAAATTGACTTGCTCCTGTCATCTCAGCGTAGCAGATCACGACCAGTGTGTGACGTTAAACATTAATCACATATCCTCAGCAACCACGCAGACGCCACCACACATCTAATTATGTTCGTGCAATGATTGCCAACCACTTCCGTGTCAAATTAGTTGCCGCAAGAGTTTGTCAGATGTGCTGTGGGAAATGATCCAAATTCACTTGACAGGCAAAACCATCATAACGCAAGTGCACTTTACATTCCTACTGTGACACTTTTGTCTGGCGGTGTGTAGTGTTGTCCCAATTAAAAAATTTTAACACCCAGTTCACACCGACTGTGAAACAGATACGGAACGGGCTCCGTATGGACGCCATAAGTAAAAGAAAGAATTTGAGTCTGTGTGTCAATTCACAACAGCTGCAGTGCTGTGCGTATCCGGATCCAGAGCTCCGGAAGGTTTCCACAAGGTTTCTATTTTCTCCGGATTCCGCATGGGGATTTGTTGAAGTTGAAGAAATTACACGAGCCACACAGGAAGTCAGGCGTCGGCATTCAAGGTTGATCCGGTATATTTCAAAATAAAACCTAACTATTTATTTATTTATTTATTTTTTTTATACAAACGAGGTGATGATTAAAAGTGCATTGTATTGGGTAGGTAGCTAGCTAACTACATAGCTTGACATGAGTCAGACAAAAGACAAAAAAACAAGCTTGACATAAATTAAAGGGATACTTGACTGATTGAGCTGTTTTCAGCAGTAAAAAGTTAATATATTTTCCAGAATGAATTTGTTAACTTCATTATGTTTCATGTAGAATTAATACCTTTAAAAACAAATTTTTCCACTTGCTGTCGACTGAAGATGACATCACCTGTGCTGAGGAAGTAAGGACCAATCATAGCTCAGTTTGCTGGTCAAACCCAGAAAACAGGTGAGCCATGACTGGTCGTTACCTACTTCCTCAGCACAGGTGATGTCATCTGCAGTCGAAGGCAAGTGAAAAAAATACTTTTTAAAGGTATTACTTGTATACAAAAAATTTATTATTATTATTAAATTAATTCAAGACAAAATACTAACTTTTTACTGCTGAAAATGGCTCAATGGGTCAAGTATCCCTTTAAACATGACAAAATAACACTATTTAAACACAAAACATACTTACCCATGGTAGAAGAGCCCAAGTCCCAGAAATAATGTTCAAAAAGCGTAGCAGTGAACGAAAGGCAAGTGGCTATTATTTACAAGTACAATAGCTCCCTATATACACGGTTATCACGTGAACTCAGCGTGAACCCCCGTGGTCTTGCGTGTGCAGATTTCCGAACACATACAGCTCACGCACCGCACTCTGTGTGAATTGCAGCCTGTACGGATGCCGTCAGAATACGCCAAAACCATCATGTGATATTTCAAAAACTAAAAACAATAGAAGGATCGAGCTTGGACACGTGTTGTAGAGTACCTTTAAGTCTTTATTTAATGGTTTACAAGTGCGCAATGTGGCCACCACCGGCAGCACGGATGACATCAAGCTGCATTTAAGGCATTGTCAATGTTTTTGGCATTATCTGCGGTTACAGATATGATTGTAATTTGTCTGTCCAGTTTCCATTCTAGTAGCGTTTCCTTTAGAATTTCTGACAAATGATCACTTGTATATGTGTCATAGATGTGATAACGTCTTCATGGAGAGTGCTGGACATATTTTTTTTATGTCTTTGTAAATGTGATGCTTTTAATTAGAGCTGTCAAACGATCCATTTTTTAAAATCAGATTAATCACATCTCAGAGTTTTGATTAATCATGATTAATTACTTAAATTAAAAGTTTTTTATCAACATTTTTTGCCCACTAAATTTGAAGAGCACCTGTTGTTATTTTTTTTCTACATTTAATGTTATGAGGATGTCTTCCACATTTTTTGATCCACTGCACGCTCTCATCCTTCTCTTTTTCGAATCAGTTAATTACTTTCATAATTTAAAATGAAAAAAATATTTTGACTAGAGCAAATGTCATATGCAAGCATTTAGTAAATGCTTTACTTATATGCATGCAGTTATGTTTACTGCTCAAACACCCTGCGTTCCCTTTAACGTAAATCCGCTGTTAAACTGAAGAATCATCTGCGGTCAAAATTAATACTGTGATTAAATTGCGTTAATACATGATTAATGTGATAACTTTTTGTGATTAATCAACGAGTTAACGCTTTGACAGCACTACTTTTAATACACCATTATGCTACATAAATAAACCTGCTTTTTTGGCAGCTCTGCTATGTAATTTTCTTAGTCACCTTTTTTACCTTGTTTTTTTGCATTTCTGAATCTTAGTGTGTTTCTTGTACTGTGTAAACGTGAACATGGGCGCACAATTTGTAGTGGTGCTAAGTGCTAACGGCTCCCGGAGTGTGACCTAACATGGCCCGGTGAGCTGAGGATGAAGAGACTGGTCGTGCCGGAACAAACCTTTGAGCAAAGAGGAAATGATGTCCTGCCCTTGCGTCTTTTATCATGGGGGAACGAATGAGTACCTAAATGAAAAACTTTAAAAAATAAAATGCATGAAAATTTTGCAATTTTTTAAAATAATTATATAAAAAAAAAAAAATCTAACCAAGTATTCAATCGAACTGAACTATGAATTTTAGGTATTCTTCTTTTGTCTACAATGCCCTTGAATTATTGTACATTCTTGTTTTTGCATTCTTTTGGATTACTGTACCTCTTTTGTAACTTTTTTTAATTCAACAAAAACTTTTAAAATCTTAATCAAATCACTATCACACACTTCTTGAAAGGCACTCATTCATTCAAACATTTTCTGAACCACTTAGTCGATCATTTTAATAGCTTGGCCGGATCACACAGTGCTTCCTTTTGTTTTCCAGAACAATGGCAAGTGTTTGACGGGAATTCGGCTGCTACATTGCATTCAACACGTTTACTGCCAGGAATTAAGTTCTGAGCATATTTTCCCATTACAAAGTGTTAGGATCACAGTTTGTCACAGTTTTTTTTTTTTTTTTTAACAAAGTAAAACCATGCCAGCTAGCTAACATTCTCAGATTTAGAATACAGTATTAAATTATTAGTTTGATGCTAGGAATGTGACAGTTCAATTTTTTTCCAAATAGGTCTACCATACAGTATTAAATTGTCGTGTTAGTTTGATACTAGGAATTTTCTCAAATAGGTCTGCTAATTTTAGGTCTTCCTCTCTACATGAATAAACATCACATGGGATTGATATTTAGCAATTCCAGATTGTATAACCATTTATGCTTGTCATCATTTATCACAGCTGCATTTTGAGTGTCCTCTTCAATCTATCTTAGCAGGGACAGGCCAAGGACCTTGATGAGTAAAGCAGCCAGAAAGTGAGGAAGGGAGAAAGCCGGATGGCTATACGGCCCTCCCATACACTTATTTTCTGTGTGTGATTACAAAAACCTGCAAATTAACTCACTGGACATACTAAAATTTGCTCAGGAATGAGTCTGGACTATTACAAGTGGTGGCAGATCCACAGTAATGTTTGCACTACCTCAGTCTGGAGCAACCACAATCAGGCTGTTTTCTATAAAGTAACTGGGTACATGTGCACAGGACGTTGATCGTACGGACGCTGAGCGTTCTGGCAAGGATCCGCCATGTAATGCTGCCGTGTGTATATGAGTGTAGTTGGGAATGCAGAGGAAGAGCAATATGATCCTTGTTGGATTTCAGGGGCCCACACAGGTCCTAGAGAGATCTGGCAATGAAATTCAAGATGACCAATTGCAGAGTGAAAATGAAGGAGGGGAGCAGGCTGCTGCTTTATTTCTTTGTAAATCATGTTATGTTTGGTGACTTTTCTCTAAAACAGTTTTGTGGATCCCAAGTAAAAATGATCATGTTTGCCTTCTCAGTAGTTCGGACCGTTTGATGTGAATACAGTATAGGATACTTTGTTTTGTCAGTTCTCTTGATTTCATTTCTGGAACAATTGCATGCATCTGCGATCATTAAACACATGCCCTGATATTAGCTTTTGTATGGAAGCAAATCAAGTCCTAAGTGCATATTTGTCATGCTGCTACATGCTTATCTTGAAGGTGGATTGAAAAGTGAAGATCCCTGGGGCTGAAGTGAAGTCAAAACTTTTTCTCGACAAAGCTTTTGTGATTTTCCTTATGCAAAACAAAAAAAAGAATCTAGACTACATGACACATGATAACATTTTGGGGATGGTAGAAATAATCAATTCTAGTCAAGTTGTTTCATGTTTTCACAAAACGTGACCAGTATTTTTACAAAATAAAGGAACACACCATTTAGTAATTGGTTAATTTATGAGATTTTCTTCTGTCAAAGAATCCAGTCAGCACACGCCTGTTATCTTCTTCACGTATCCAATTGCCCTGACCAATCCAAATAAATGGATCTTTGACTCATTGGAGAGACCCTTTAAGATTTGAGTACCCCTGATTTAGATTATGTTTAGTAGTCTGTCTAGTCTGCACACGTTCATTGAGTGTATCTATCAGTTCTGAAACAAATGTTGGCGGCCTCCACTCAGTTGCAGTAGTTTCATGACTGACACCATTCCAACTAAATCCTATGGCTCATGTAGGCCTACATGTTTTTTTCATGCCTTGTGTAATTTTTTTATAGCCAGTGTTGTCGCTTGTTTGGTGCGTCAGCTAAACAAAGGTGATTAAAATGTGACAGTTCAAATCACCGCCAGTCCTTTTCAATCGGGACAGAATTGGAAACAGAAGGTCACTGAGATGTACAAATTGCCTTAATGCAATGCATTTGAAAACATACTGAAAACTATCCTTCTCTGACTGCTAGTTACCTGCAAACGAAAAAGTTGTTTTGTGTATTTTAAAACATGGCCATGTCAATGCATTTTTGACAAAAAGTATCAGACAAAATTGTAAACTGATATTGTTTTCATTTCTTTTTTTACAGAGATCTGAGCATGAACAACATCACTGAGCTTCCAGCGAATGTTTTCAAGAACTTCCCTTATCTGGAAGAGCTGTGAGTGCATGCCTTCTTTTCTTTCATTAGTGGTATGTTGAACACAGTACAATGTTGACTTGAGGGTTGGGTCTTATGGTATGGAACTGCTTCTTTGAGTTACAGTATAGTATGGCGGGCAATACTGTGTTTACCTTGCCTGGTTAAAAAAAATAAACAAGTTTAAAATATACACTTCACTGAGCAAAGATAAGCAGATAAAATACAATTCAAAAAGATTAAGTGAGGGCTTGAATCCATAATAAAGTCATGTGACATCCTGTGTGTATTCTTGGGCTTTTTAAAGTGTCAAACATCTAATCTCTATGAGTGTTTGTTAAATGCTTCTCGTTCTGGCTCAATGCTGGAGGGAGTTGGTGATAGCATCAGTCTACCTGAGAAAGCTAAATGGCTTTTGCGGCTATGCTTTTTTTTTTTTTTTTAAGCTTTTTGGGTTCTTGCAGCAAGTCATCAGTCACCCTCTGTTTTCATCCACCACTTCAGTCTGCTTTGTTAATAAATAGAGATCCGGACATCACGTGACTATTCACCGAACATGCACCCCACTGCCAGGATAGAAGCCTATTACTTGCAATGGGCGTATTAACGTTTATCCGTCAACTTTCCGTCCAAGACAATTCACACTCACTTTGATGAAAAGGATAGGATGTAATCATGCACAAGACGGGCAGGTTGGAGGATATTACTGTTGCCTATGAAGAGCCAGGAGTGCTTGTTTTCAATTCGGCTACGCTGGTATGTGGAATGTCCCCCTCACTTACACTGGTGAGTGCTTGCAATTGTGATCATACAAAGGCTTTACAAGTTTGTACAATCCAGATTTATTTCCTCTTTGTTTGGTCAAAATGCCATCTAAGTTAGCAATTTCACACATTTTTTTGCAGTGTTATTGAGGTATTTTAGCAACTGCTGAGTCTGTTGGTGCTGCTATTTGTCATAAAAAGACTTCTTTATGGTCTTGATCAGTTATTAAATTCAACTGTGTAATATATATTAAATGGGAGCAGCACAAACGAACAAAACCGATTACCTCGCCCACATTTTGCGCGTTGTGGGAGGCTAGCTTCACACAGGTTAGTTAACATCTTCTGGTTCAGCCACCGTGTGCAAAATGGCCGATCACGACTTGCGCCATGCAAGACGGCAACGCATTGCCAACACTGTGAGAAGGCCAACTTTGGCCAACCTGGCAGATCTCACTCATGGATAATTGGAATCGGCAGCATAAAACTCTGATCAGAACACCTCTGCAAATAATACATGGATTTCAACGCCATGGTACGCTTGCATTTTGATGTTGTTCTTGTCAGTGCGTGGCGGCTGACTTGACCTGTGACGGGATAGTTGGAGCCCAGTTTATATTGCCGTTACAAACTGTCCCCATCAACTCAACGTCATCCCGAAATCATGTTCAATTAAGTTCTCTGTTGTGGCATTTTGAAAATGAGACGGGGTGTAGACTACACATTTATTTGTTTTGATCCCGTCATTAAACTGACACTGCTTTCACAGTTTTTTTTTATAGTCTTAAAAGATTGTCTTGATGAGATCTAAAAATGTCTTAATATCAAAATGTTTCATAGCTGCAGCAATACATTGTAGAAATGAATTGAGAAAACAATTGTTTCCATGACAAGAAGACATACCTTTTCTAAGCAGTACTTCTTTCTTAAAGTAAACCAACAAACTGTTTGTTGCCGTGTCCTTTTTCCCGTAACTTGGATGACATGATGTCAGATTGTGCATGTTTGGTTAACCTTTTCATGCAACAAACCTGACTGAAGACTCGTCTTATTGAACATTGGTGGAGAGCCTCTTTGCTTTAGGGTTGCTGCAGTGTCAATGAACCAGAGCGGCGGCCCTCAGGGCTCAAGAGTTGACAGAAAAGGCGATCAGGGAAAGAAAAGAAGGGAGCTCATACCCGTGCAAGACAGGCACTGACACAAACAAGGATTATTCCCTTTTTCGTTGTCACGCAACTTTGCTCTGTTCTATTCCTCCTTGCCAAATGCACAAATTACGCTAAAAAAAAACAACCCATGATGACAGATATGCCCTGTCTCCTTAAACGTGTGTTTTTGTAACCTGAATTGGAAAGGTACACAATAAAGCGGCCATTTTTGTCAGATGTGGGTTTTTTGTTTTTGGTCGGTGTCACCTGCATAGTTTGTACTTATACTGATATGTATAAGGCGTGGGCTGATTACCGGTTTGACGTTTTACTGTGGTTTTAAAATGTTAAGGTTTCAATAACCGCTAATACTGTCTGTCAAGGTAATGAGCTCTGTTTTTCTTTTTTGAGGAAATGTATAAGCAGGGCTCAATATGACTAGCCGCTGAAGTTAATTGCCCCCAACTAACTTCTTTTTTTTTTTTTTTTTTGAAGGGGTTGACTGTTCAGTTACGGACGGCGTAGGAGAGAGGGAGAAAGAACAAAGAGACACTGCAGAGACAGATGCCTTTTTACTCTGTTAACGTACATTGTCCTTTAAAAATAATAATAATAATAAAATGCCAGCAAGTACTAGTTAGCCACAAGGACAACATTAGTAGCCCACAGGTCTGTTCTAAAAATAGCTCACCAGTGATTGGACACTGATTTACTTACTAAGAGTTAAAACAGAAGAAGAATGCTAGCATTTATCTATTTGTCTATCTATTTATTTATTTATTTATTCATTCATTCATTTAAACTTAAAATGGTATACTGTATATTTCTTCTGTACCAAATATTCTATATTTTGCTTAAAAAGTGGTTCGGAAAAATGAATGAATGAATACAATTGGGGCTGGGTTCAAAATATCGTTATCGAATCTATCGCTTTTCATATCAATACCAATATCAATTCCTAAAGCCATGTATCGATACTTTTAATACGGCTTTTTCCGGTAAATGAATATGCCCGAGGCGAGCACTACTTGTTTAAAACCTCGAGTGAGCGTTGTTCAAATGTGCCCTTCTGTTATTCAGAGTACCCCAAAAGAAGCCCAGTGCTTATAACGAAAGGAAACGTTTTAATGCAAGCGGATCGTATCGTGGGTCTCCCTCTCGAAAAATACACACACTGTTTAGACTTAGTTTTAAATGGCTTACCTTAACTAAAATTATGCGTCACGTTGGAGCCAAAAGTAGAATTCTGATCGTTTACTGTGCATCTTGCTGCTCTAAATAGTAAATAAGTCATACTACACTTTAACTTACACAAGACTACGGACTATTTCTTCTACTGCCATTTGATTTTTGTCAAATACTTTTGGTTCATTAGCGCCCCCTTCCTTAGCATAGATACGCGGTTGGCAGGTGCTTTTGGTGCATTACTGCCACATTATTAAACGGAGTGTATGCATGTGGCAGTAATTGAACTGTACATTAAATGAAAGAAAAAGAGAGACTGAACACAAATAACCCCCCCAAAAAGTAAAGTAAGAAATTGGACATAAAAACACAAAATGTGGATGCATAATTATGCTATGACTGTGTCTCTTATGTCAATTTGTTTTTATTTCTTTATTAACCACTGGAATCTTAGTATAAAAGCCATCACATAAAAATTGTCACAGTAATGTGAATGTCGTAATTTGCCAGAGTGTTTTCCCCCCACTTTATTTACATAGCGCTGTAGTTGTAATTGGTTGAATGATGATTTTAATGACGTTTCTTCACGGTTATCATACCGTCATTTAATATCATCCCAATAGCCCATGCCTAATGTGTATACGATATATATAATTGGCTGAATTTCTGCAGGTTGGTGACCTAATGCTCAATCCCGTTTGGTGATTTGGATTGGTTTTGGTGATTTATGGTCAAATTCACAGAAACCACATAATACCTGGTTTTGGCCTTAATTCTAGAATGAACACAAACAATAGAAATTATACATCACATAAAGGTATTATGCACATGCTCTAATTTTCATGTTTCATTCATTCAATCTGTTATCAATTATTTCACCTCATTAACTCCTTAGAGAAAATGTGTAGTTCTGGTCCGAAAACATTACTATCTCATCAAATGCAAACAGTGTTATTTAGAGATAATTGAATTCCAAAGTTGTTTCCACTTTTAAAACTATGATCTCACATGATGGTGTAGTTCAGAAAAGCACAGATTGGGCCCCTCCCCCAATACGTAACGTGATTACACTGTAGCAGCAGGAAAGATAAGTCATTTGAAGGAATTTAGAATGAAATATACCATTTGTATTGACATCCGAAAATGCCTGGGAAAAGATCTTATTTTGACTGTTCCTCTCCTCTGGGACCTGAAAGTCATGTATGTATATGTTCCTCTAACACAGTCGGCCTTGATTTTGGGGCTCACACCCAGCAGTGGGTTTTAGTCTGGTCATATTACAGGGTGATAAATCTGTTGCTAATCTCTCAGGCCTGTTGGTGTACTTTGACTGGGTGTCCCAGTCAACCTTGTCCATACACACACACACTTTCTGAACAACTTCTCTTGGCAACAGGAAAGGGAGGTGCCCGACCACTTTTATGGGTACACCGAGGCTAAGTTTAAAAACAAAACTAAAAATCTGTTTCAGGGAAATGAATGGCTACAGTATATTCACAAGCTGGCCTTCCAATCATTAAGAGATATACAATTGTTTCATTCACTTCTAAAACAAATGGACTACTCTTGGTGTGAGGACCAGAAAGCAATTTGGGTTAGGGTATATCTGGAAGTAGTTCTAATCTTGTTTGGGTGACAGACAAAGTGACAGCAGGCCATGACAGATGTGTCTTTGACACCCCTGGCCCCATGTTCCGTGTGATTGCTTGAACCCATATGAGGTGCTGACACGGAGAGCTTTTCAGTTTAAGGCGTCCGACCCTTTTTTCCCCTCAGAAATCAACTGCATGTGTCAACATTTAACATTAAAATGTTGTTTGATATAACTGTAGATTTACACTTGTTTTGTCTTGTTTAGGAGACTTGCAGGGAATGACTTATCCTTCATCCACCCCGAAGCTCTGTCTGGACTGCATCAGCTCAAAGTCCTGTAAGCATGCACCCTCCTTGCCGCCACCACTGTCAACACTCTCATGTGGATACAAACACACACTGTGACAGTGTGAAGTTTTCCACCCACGGGGTGGGGGAAAAGTAAATATTTCACTATGTTGTGGCGCAACTTTGTGGCTCTGTTAGTGATATCCCAAAACATATTAATTCAGTAAAAAGCTATTTTATGTCCCTGGTCCAGAAGTGTTTTTGCCAACACACATTGTGTACAGATTAGTTCTTAATACTTAATATTTGGCTTCACATTGTAGTATTGTTTTATATGCTCTTGCGCTGGAAGGTACACAATATTATATACACGTGCGTACAAAGTCCTAGCGCTTTGGTTGATATGCAAGTGAGCTCTTTGCTCAAGGCCCTCAAAGTAGTGTACCTGTAGTGTTCAAAGTACATTGCATCTTGTATAAATGCATTAAAAAAAAATGATGCTGTACATTTTAAAGGTAGTCCTGTATATGGACAAAATTATATATCCCATAATTTTGCAACAGTATGTTATTTGGAATATAGAAGTGTAATATTTTACATCACATAGTTCTAAACTATGAGTTTGAACCAAGAGGTAAGCTATATTATGAAACCTTTAAGATATTTTACATCTATTTGTTTGTTTAGAGTAATTTTGTATATCATAAAGAATTAGTTATGAAGTTATTATAAGTGTCAACAAATTGAGGAGAGTTTACAAATCTTACCAATACAGTTAGATTTGGTTGTATTTGATCTGTTAAACCAAATGGTTTGAGTTTGATTAAAAACATGGATATGCTTTTATCATCAGGATGCTCCAGAATAATCAACTTAAGACCGTACCTAGCGCTGCCCTGAAGAAGCTTCATTTTCTTCAGTCTCTGTGAGTTACTAAAACCTTTTTACATGCATGCACACACAAACACAATAAAGAGGGGCTTCATCTATCAATTAGAGTAGTTATTCTTATAGATTCTAGTTAGTAATGTTGAACCTTAGGAGTATTTTTGTTCTGTCACCGATCTAACATTTGTATTAATGTGGTAGGCTCGCCTTGAAGAAATTAATACAAACACCAACCAACCCCAACACTACCAAAAGTGTGGTTAGAGGTATATTCCGAAGGATTTGTTTTTGGCATGTTTCTGTGCGGAGCCTCAACGTTTTCCTTCCAGCCAATCCGCGGAAGCAAGCTACTGTCAGTGTCATATACAAATTTCGCTGTGCGAAGTCTGCGAACCCCCGATCCCGATTGGTGGATTGGTTTCATGCTTGTTCCTGGTTAGCTGCTGTCCTTGGCTTCCTCAAGCCCTCAGTTTTGAATAGGGATAGACCGATTATCGGCTCGGCGCCGATATTTGGCATTTTGATGAATATCGGTATCGGCCTTTTGAAAAAACTGATGATGGATTTATTAAATCCATATAAAACAATTTGTTTAGATTTTCAGTTGACTTTCAGGGTTTTTCCTGGCTCAAATTGAGGCATATGTGGTATCATCCTGACTATGATTGGTGACTACCGATACCAGGTATCGGTATTCGTGCCAATACCAGTCTTATTTTAAGGTATCGGTACTCGCGTTAAGATCAGGGACAAGAAATTAGAAATTATATGAATACAAGTTGTCATTAACTAACCCTAACCCTAACCCATTTTTTAAGTAAAAATAATATATTGGGATATACAGGTCTTTCTTTAAAATCCTCTGTCATTTATAGGTGGGGAATTTCATTTACTAATGGTAAATTGCGGTGACTACTCAAGAGTTGCATATCGGTTGGAAAAAAAGTGGTATTGAACATCCGTAATCCTGACCATGCACCAAGATGTGCATGTATTCTGTAAATTCAACTGACTCGCTTTCATTTTTTACAAGCAACCTATAATAATTCCATGTTTCAACAATAAGAATAATAGTTCTAATAAGAATATGGCTATTGTCATGTTAAAGCATTCATTCATTATCAGGCACTCAGGCTGAAGGTGGCGAGCAAATAAAACAGCAACGGAAAAATGTTAGACAGTACCTACCTTCAAGCTAGTAATGCCACTACTGCTGCCTGGCACTTTGTTTTATTTTGAATGTTTTTGTGGTGTGAAAGTTATAAACTAAGACATTTCTATCATTGGCGGGTTTTCGCTCCTGTAGTTTTTAGTCATGGTGCAGTTTTATTCATCAAAATCCCTGCCAAAATGTAGGTCAGTATCCTTCAGCTCCGCTTTACATAACTTCTTGGCTATTGTGTGTAATTCCTAGACACGTGTGTTAATTTGTAGGAATTTTTGAACTCTTTGCCAATTAGCTCATGGGCTTTCTATTGAGTACTGAACTTAAGTTTTATTTACCCCTTTTTGGGTTTGACATTGATTAATGTACGAACGGGTCCATCAGGAGAAACATGCTAAAAATGTAACATTTAGCCATTAACGGCTCTTTACATGATCCCATTGTCCTGTGTTTTCCCGTCTTCTATTCGTCTCTCTTCACTGCGAGGGTTAAAAGTGTCTCTTGCTGAAGTAATATGCTTTTGTGGAGCCAGGACTCACTTTGCATAAAGCCCCCCAGAGAGCTAAATGTCAATCAAGACTGTTATTCCTTCCAGCCCAGACACTTGAGGAATTTTGAGGGAGGGTGAGACACACAGTGAGAGGGAGGATATCGGGAAGAAAACAGCTCGGTGATGGTGTTAAAACACTTACCTGTACATATTCAAAAAAAATAATAATCTATTGGGAATCTCAAATTCCAAATTTGAGCCAACTCACTGGGCTTCTCTGAGAAGTCAGACATTAATTAAGCACAATTCAACCCCTAAAGCTAATTTGTCTGTTCGCAAATGCAAGTTAATATTTCAAGTTTCGCATCTGGCATTAACCATCCATTGGATGGTCATCACCCCAAATATAGTATTTTATCGAATTCATGTCTTAATTCTTTTCCTCCCGTCTCCTCTGTCCTTTAGCCGCCTAGATGCCAACCATATTACCACAGTACCAGATGACAGTTTTGAGGATCTTCAGCAACTGCGGCATCTATGGTTGGATGATAACAACCTAACAGAGGTCCCAGTTGGGTCTCTGCGGCACCAGGCAAACCTTCAAGCGCTGACATTGGCACTGAACCGCATCTTGTACATACCAGACAACGCCTTTGCAAACCTCACCAGTCTAGTTGTACTGTAAGTTTTGTCATGCTACTGTTAAAATTGTTATGTTAAATTGTGGTACAACGTAAACAAACGTTTTACCTTTCCTGGGTTAGTATATAGCTATACTGTATTTAATTCAGTCGTCCCTCGCACTGTGAAGCTATAAAACCTTTACAATTGATACCAAAACACCATTCATTATTGACATTCATGTCTTAAATAAAGAAAACTAACAAAAATAATCAAAAGCATGTTAGTCAAACCTGTTCATAAATGTTAATGAAGGAATTTACAGGTAACATATTTTAACCTCATGTTAAATAGCATATTCTATATTGTAATCATTACCCATGACCCGAAAGAGGATTGTGCTTTTATTATAATGTGACACCGAACACCTGACACCTAATTTAAGCAATCTTTTTATCGTTCCTAGAAGAGCTAGGGAACTTTCCAGTCAGTATACGGTAATAGAGATACAACAGGATCAACCTGCTTGTGTACTTTGGTTAACATTAATTAAGTCACTAAGAACATTCTATGCTTTAATAAAATGTCCTGAAGCGGGTAAAGGACGCATGCCTCTGAGTTCAGCTAACTAACAGTTAGTTAGTATTACATTTTCATAACTTTGTCTTGAAAGGTTTAAATAAAAAAAAGCCTATTAAAATACTGTACGGTGATACGTTTCATATCTTAGTTAATCTGTTGAGTTTTCAAAATCAGTAGTGAACATGTCTTTATATAATCTGAAAGAAAAGACAGTGGACCAGAAAATGCAAAACCACATCAATAAATTGCATACAAGTGGCTGGCAAAGCACATTTGCCTTATGTGTACTGCATGACAAGGTCTTTGAACGTGCTTCCAACGTTTTTCGTCTTGCTCAGGCATCTTCACAACAACAAAATTAAGGAGATTGGCAACAACTGCTTCACTGGTCTTGTGAACCTGGAAACACTGTAAGTTCTCAGGTGTATTCATGTGCATGTGTTAATAACGCCCCCCCGCCCCTAACCCCCACCTTTGCTCTGGTCCTCCAGACATCATTGTCTCCACTTCCTCCTGTAATTGCTGAGGATAAATAGAGCAAAGTACATGATTCTTATCAAATCTGCCCTCCCACTGTTTGCTTCTTCCTGCCACACAGCCATGAAAATCCTTTAATGACCGCCACGGCCCCTTATTGCATGGCAACCTTCTTTACTGGTGAACTGAGAAGTCACAATGACTCTCTTGTGGTGCTAACTGCATTTTCCTCCATATCAGTGCATCACAGAATTCTCTCTTGACCTCATATCAGCCTTTGTTAAATCTAATACATTTGCAGTTATGTTTGTCAGTTGTGTTTTAAATTGTGTGATTTATTGTTGATCGTGGTCCAAGAATGTCACAGGAATGTTTACTACCCCTAGATTTATCATCTCAACGCTTGCTAACATGCTCTATTTTATTACTGTATTGTTCAACTGTTAGCTGCTCTGTATAATGATGAGCCAATTGGGTGCCTTTGCATGTGTTTACAACACTGCTGTAAACTTTTTAATCAGATTTGTTTTCCCACAGAGAGTAGCATCTTTTTCCAAACTATTAAATGGGAAGTCAACCCCTCATTTCTTTCTTGACAAGAATATGTTCTATGCAGCCCCACCAGCCTAAATACGGTATTCTGGTTAATGCATTTGTGTTATATAGAATTAAGCAGCAAAATTGAATCTGCTTTTATCACTATCAGAAGGCGGCTATTTTGTTACATGTTGTCAAGTGAAAATAAGATCACAGTTGCTCAGGTGACAGGTCTCAGGTAACGACCAATCACAGCTCAGCTTCAGAAAACAGGTGAGCTGTGATTGATCATAGCCAGAGCCCTGAGCAACAGTGATGTCATCTTCAGTTGACAGCAGGTGGCACAATGGCCGCCCCCAGATGGATAAAAATGGCTTGATTGTGCTTCATAGCTCATATTCCACATTGACAAGAAATGTTTAAGGTTGACTTCCCCTTTAAGTACATCTGCACAAGTGATTTGCTTTTCAACAAGTTGTAAAATGTCATTGCACTTGGATAAAGATTCTTGTCACTTAAAAATGTTGAGTAACTGTTTGCTTTTCTATGTCTTCTCTCACTGAAGGGATCTTAACTTCAACAACCTGATTGTTTTCCCCAAAGCAATACAAGCCCTGCCCAAACTGAAAGAACTGTAAGTATATCGCCTTATTTTATTAGTGCTCAGATTTTTATGGCCATGTCTCTAAACTCTGCCAAGTCCAATGTTTCTTTCACTATACAGACACTAGCTTACTTACGAACATCAAGGCATATGAACACACTGTGGTGTTCGTTGGCAATGGTTATGCAAGTCTGAATTTTTGAAATGCATTCCTTCAGTGTAGTACGCCATTTTGTTGCAGTCCATGCCAGGTGGCCGTAAAGTCTACTCTGCTAAATCGATACCACGGCTTACCCACAGCGTCAGTTTGCTAACAAATGTGCTAGCTGTTTGTAACGTTTTTTTTGTTTTTGTGATTAAAATTAGCCCATCCATCAAGACTAATTGCAAGTGATGATAGTGGCAGTGCTAAGAACCGACAAACAATCTCAATGGAAACAAAGATTGCCATAATAGGGAAATTAAATTGAGGTGAAATGTGGCATCTGCAGTCAACTGTCTGGCCCCATAAAAGAGAAACTCCAGATGGCGATTTTTATCCGGGGAGTGTTGTGAAGAAAGTTTCCATGTTCATGTTCAAAGATGGCAGCCAGGAATAGTGATATCACTCTTACCTACCTTCTCCTCACCTTTTGCAGTCAACGACTGGTACCTTTTTTGTTTTTTTTAATAGTTTTTCGCCAGTTCAAGAAATGTGCCAATTTGTACCATGTGTCTGTTAAAGTCAAGCAGAGAAGTTCCCAGAAACGTTTAGAAAATAATTGAGAGGCTACAATAAAATACTAGTAGTCGACTGTGAGTAGGGTAGTATTTGTGTATATACTGCACAATATAACAACAAAAATGTTAATTTGGCTCAGGGTCCTTTCAGTTTTTGGCACATGCTTACACAAGACTTAGCCAGAATGTCACACTTATCAACGTGTGTCAAATTAGGCTTTTTTTTTCCTGAAATGTATGTTATTTAATGACAAAACATCCATCCATGCATTTTCGTGACTGCTTAACCCTCCTATGACCAAACATCTACGGTTTAATGAGTGTGGTTGTAAAATATTGTGGGAATTGTTAATGTGTCTTGACCATAACTTGGCTGTTATGGTGTGGAATTGCATGGTAAAATCACTGTGGTCATTATTTTTGACTTTCCTTGTTTCTTTTATTTACCTGACATGTATACATTCATTTATGCGAAGTCTCAAAATACATCCAATGTAATTGGCCTTCTTCTTGTAGGGGGTTCCATAGCAACAATATTGCTTCAATACCAGAAGGGGCTTTCCATAACAACCCCCAGCTGAGAACCATGTAAGTTTAAACACACACTCTCATCCACCTCTGAAAAGACAAATGCCACTCTTTAGTTTGTGCCGACATTGTCCAAAAGATGGATTCGTGTTGAAATAAATGTCTGTCCCTCATTGCAGACACTTCTATGACAACCCGCTGTCGTTTGTGGGTGCTACGGCGTTCCAGAATTTGTCTGACCTCCACTCCCTGTAAGTCGCACATAACCTGACAAAGAAAGCCCTGTCAAATCTAGTCAATGTTAATGTGTTGTGAGGGTTTTGAATATATGTCATTTTGTGTGCGTTATAAAGTATCTCACAAAAGTGAGTAAACCCCTCACATTTTTGCAGATGTATAACAATATATTTTCATGGAACGGCACTTAACACCATCTGAACCAAATAAGTTTATCCTGGTCTCATCAAATCACAAAACAAAACTGCAGCTCAGTTTCAGGGTGTTGGCACTCTTCTCATAGCCTAGCCCAACTTTACTTTAAGCAGCAGTTCTTTTTTTTTTCTCCAGATCTTTGCCATGAGGTGCCATGTTGAACTTTCAGTAACCAGTGTGAGAGCTGTAATACACAATTCACACCTGAGACCTTGTCACACTAATGAGTTAAATAATAATAATACATTTAACTTATCAGCACCTTTCATGACACCCAAGGACACTTTACAGGGCAGACTAAACTAAGACGATTAAAAGCAAACCCAAAAATTAGGGCAGATAAAAATAATTAAAAATAAATAAATAAATATAAAGGCGTAAAATCAATACAGTAAAAGGAAAGACTGGCAGGAAACGTTAATCGGAGTAGGCAGTCCGGAACAGGTGTGTTTTAAGTCTTGGATTTGCAGGTGGAGAGAGAGTCACTCTTACATGGTATTGGGGAGGGATCATGATAAATGTGCTCTATTTTCACTTGGGGGGGTTTACTCGCTTTTGTTACTAGGGGTTAAGATATTAATGACTGCATTTCAAGCTATTTTGAGGGAACAATACATTTTATGTAGCTGCACAGACTACTTTTCATTGTGTCCATGTCCATCAGTGTTGTCCCATGAAAAGATATCATTAAATATCTGCAAAAAAAAGTCAGGGGATTACTCCCTTTTGTGAGATACTGTGTTTGCATGTTTCAGTAAAATTTCCCTTGCCGCACTCTGCTGCAGTCTAATTATTGCTACATTGTATATTTTCTCACCATGTGTTTCCCAGGATGCTGCGTGGGGCCGGCATGATGCACGACTTCCCAATCCTCACGTGGACAAACAACATTGAGAGCCTGTGAGGAAACCTGAATGAATAATGGCCGCTCATTGGATTGTGTGCGTCACAGTGGTGCTTGATGAGGTTTTTGTATTCCCAGGACGCTGTCAGGGACCAAGATATCGTCTGTCCCCGCTGATCTCTGTGACGATCTCAAGCTGCTAAGGACGCTGTAAGAAACTTTCCTTTTCCATTCCTTGCGTGTTGACTTGCCTTTGTCGTCACGCCTCCATTTCAGAGGATCCCGGTGTGCTAATTAGCTGTCTGCGTTGCTCTCATTAGAGATTTGTCCTTCAATGAGATCAAGGAGTTACCATCCCTTCAGGGCTGCGTCCAAGTGCAAGAGATGTGAGTTTGGATATGCTTAAGAATGAACAAATGTATTCATATCTTGTTAAAAAAATGTAAGTCTTACTGGCCTCTTGTTTCAATCAACAGAAGCTTTCAGCACAACCAAATTGAGCAGATAGGAAGGGAACATTTTCAAGGTCTTACTGCTCTCCGTTTACTGTAAGTCACTTCAGTCTCGCTCTCTCTCACATGCAAACATGGATGGATGCCATGACATGTTTCATACCTTCATTGTTCTGGTTTTCCACAGCGACCTGAGTAGAAATAAAATCCAATTCATCCACAGTGATGCTTTTCTCACCCTCGCTGCTCTCACTAACCTGTAAGTATGAATGATTGCCGAATGACAGCCAGACTGCAACTCTGTTTATGATCGAATCATATGAAATGGCTTGTGTACAATCCCTGCAGAGATCTGAGTATGAACCAACTGACTATGCTTCCAACGACTGGCCTGAGTGCCCTCAGTCAACTGAAACTCTCAGGGAACTCACAGATGAAAAATGTGCTGACTGTCAGCCAGTTACCCAAACTCAGGTGAGGAAACTCTCACGGTTAATTCATGTCACTCAACTTGGATGCAAAGATTTTTGTTTTTTATTTTACCACGGTGGCTTAAACGTAAATGACACAATTTGAAAATGAACAAAGTTGGATACAAACAATTGCCCAAAATATCTTCACACGCAAATATTATTATTCGCAAAGCAAATATTTCTCTGTGCCTGCTTTGTAGATCCATTTCCGTCCCGTATGCCTACCAATGTTGTGCATTTGTGGGATGTGACTCAGTGACAAGTTCTTGTGAGGAAAGTGACGTCAAGCGATCAGCAGGTGAGAATGCCGCAGTCACACCGTTCGCCTCCAAAATGTGGCATGTAAACTGCAAATTTAAAATATGTATGCATCTAAATATGTAACTAGTTGTGCGGGTCTGTATTGTAACATTTGTTACTTATCTTCCAGGTGGAGAGGAGGTGGAAAGAATTTCAATGATTATGCATTGCTCTCCCTCACCAGGCAAGGCAGTTAACCTTTTTCCTCAATGTGCCAATGCATTTTATTATTATTTTTTTTTATCAATATGTTGGATGTGGCCCTACTGGTCTAAATACTGTAATCTGATCAAGATTATGTTTGTAGAATATGAATTAAGCAGCAAAATCCAACCGTTTTTATCCATCTCAGCAGGTAGCCATTTTGTCACTTGCTGTCAACTGAAAACGGCATCACAGTTGCTGAGGGTTCAGGTAACGACCAATCATGGCTCACCTGTTTGGTCATGTGAAGTTTGCAAGCTGAGCCGTGCCTGGTTGTTACTTGTTCCCTGAGCATTGAGCAACTGTAGTGGCATTATCAATCGACAGCAAGTGACAAAATGGCCGTTGCTTGAGATTAATCAAAATGGCTGGATTTTGCGTGGGCTGGGTTTAAAAAAATAAAATGATCAATCTCAAATGTCCTTTTTGAGCCTATTGATTCATAAAATCTTTTGCCATAAATTCACAAGAAAATAGAATTTGAAAAGCTGTCTTTTTTTTTATTTTTGTATCTTACGGTTTTCTTGAAATTTAGTGTTCACATAAATTTAAAAGTATTTTTTTTACATTTATGAAAGACCAGACATTGGTCTTTAAGACAATTCACACATGATTGAATTTGAATTATGGAAATATTTTCATCTCAGTCTTGCTGATGTCAATGTTTAGGTAACACTTAAGTGATAACAATTGTTACTTTCGTTAATAAACTAAATTATTTAACCAATTAGTGCTTCCGCAAAATTTTATTTGGAATTGAATGTTTGTGGAGTTTTTTTTTTAATCATGGCCTAGATATGTAAGATGAATTGATCATTAATCAATATCGACTTAAATTGAAGTGAATCTACTACTGTAACCGAATTTGGAAAAAAAATCAAAATTGAATTTAACCAAACTCTTGTGAATCAAAATTTAATCGATGGAGGAAATTAGAATCGATACCCAGCCCAAGATTTCACAAGAGCCAATTCATATTCCACAAACGCATGATTAATTAATTAACTCCGTGTTTTGACTGGTGGGGCCACATAGAACATATTATTGTAAAAACTATTTTTGAGTTGACTTTTTGTTCACTTTCTCTGTTTTCGCTTTCTGTGTTCAGGAGCCTTTAAGCCTTGTGAGCATCTTTTAGGCAACTGGATGATTCGCCTGACCGTCTGGTTCATCTGCCTGGTGTCGCTGGTTTTTAACAGTCTAGTACTGGTTGCCACCTTCTCCCCCACACGCTGCACCTTAGGCCATGCCCACAGGTGGGCTCCATCCATCCCTCCAGCCCGGCTGCTGATGGGGCTTCTCGCCTTGGCCAACCTGCTCACAGGCCTCTACGTGGGCGTGTTGACCGTGCTTGACATCGCCACTTGGGGATCCTTCGCCGAGTTCGGCGTGTGGTGGGAAATGGGACCCGGCTGCCAGTTCGCGGGCTCTCTTGCAGTTTTCTCATCAGAGTGGGCCGTTTTATTGCTCTTACTGGCAGCGGTGGAGCGCAGTGTGGCTGTGCGGGATATTCTTGGCAAAGGGATGATGTCATCGACGAGGAGCAGCCTCGGCCGCAGGGGTTGCTGGAGACGAGATCGCCGTTTCGGCCTGGCCGCGGGACTGTTGGGGCTGTTTGCTGCCGCTGCCGCCTGCCTGCCTCTCCTGAAGTTCAGCCTACAGTCCGCCTCTCCTCTCTGCCTGCCCTTCGCCGGGGCCGAGAGTCCGGCCCTGAGCGTCACGGTGGTCCTGGTGCTGGTCAACGCGCTGGCTTACCTGTTCACGGCAGCCGTGTACACTCAGCTGTACTGCCAGCTGGGGAGGGTGGAGCTGGTCGACCCGGAGCAGACGGGTGCCCTGCGCCATGTCGCTTGGCTCATCTTCACCAACTGCATCTTCTTTTGCCCTGTGGCCGCTTTCTCCTTCGCCCCCCTTTTAACGGGGTCCGCCGTCGGAGGCCCTGAGATCGCCAAGTCCGTCATTCTCATTTTCTTCCCCCTGCCCGCATGCCTCAACCCGGTTCTCTATGTTTTCTTCAGCCCGGCCTTCAAGGAGGACTGGCTGAGGTTACGCAGCTGCGGGCGTTTGACCAGGGAGACCAAACAAACAGGAGGCGAAAGACGCGGAGACGACGGAGGCGGAGACTCGGAGCTCACGGCCGGCGGCTCCTCCGCTCAATTAAACTTTGACTGTGGAGTTTACTCTCAGCTTTGCGGAGAGATGCTTGTGTGCGAAGAGTGTGAGGCAACGCTGCATGCCAAGACCTGTTCTTCCCGCTCTTCCTCCACAGTCTGCAGACACTTGGCCAAGTCTCACAGCTGTCCCACCCTCCTGACGGGAGCCACGGCGTGCCAGCGCACCGAGGGGTTCTGGCCCGAAAGCGCCACGCCGTCCGCTCAGTCCGAGTACGCCGACGAGGGCGACTCGTTTGTATCCGACAGCTCGGACCAAGTTCAGGCGTGCGGCAGAGCCTGCTTCTGTCAGAGCAGAGGCCTCCCTCTAGTGCACTACTCATACAGCATACCTCGAGTCAAAGACTAAGGCCGCCTTCGGAACATCAGTTCATGAGGGGACAAACGATTGGTGGCCTCGGCGAAAGATTACAGCAAGCACTTAGGTTTGTTTTCAAAGTGTAAACATATGGAGGACCAAAACTGCCAAAATTAAAAATGAATGAATAAATAAATGATTAAAAGTGAAAATAAAAACGGATATAAAAAATAAGTACTATATATATAAATCCCTAAATTAAGTAAAAAATCTGTAAGATTAAAAAATATATATATAAAAATACATGTCGAAATAAATACAGAAATAGAATGAAATATCAATCAAAAATGCTCTGCTCTCACATTTATTTATTTCATTCTGCAGAATGTCCAACCTAAGACGCGCTTAGGACCGCCCTCTCATTTGAATAAGATTTCAACCTGACAGAGTGTTTGCAGCATGAAATAAATACATGCGAGGAAAGCATTTATATTTATTGAATGATATTTAATTCTATTTATATATTTATTTTTGTATTTCGACATATTTTTATTTTTTTTAATATTGTTTTGTATTGATTTTTACTGTTTATTTACTTAGGGGTCAACACCTTTATCATACATTACAAACAAGATGTTCCATTCTTAATGACAACTCATATTTAACCACAAATTAAAATACAAATGTTTAAGCTACATTAAACCCACAACAACATAAAAAAGACCCAATTTCTCCCCCCCCCACCCCATTAAAAAAAAAACTAACAAAAGACACACACAAAAGATAGAATCTGACCAACAGTCTTGTATTTAATTTTTGAATTATACTTTTATATTTGATTTATTAACACTTTTATTCATTTATTTAGTCATTTATTTATTTTTAATTTTGGCAGTTTTGGTCGTCGATATAAACAGACACAAGCAATCATTTAAAGGGAACTTTAAGCGTATGCGGAAGAGAAGATTGTGTCGGCCAACAAACGGACGTTGCGGAAGACGTCTCGCCACATGTGCCTGATTCTCGCTTATTGACGAGGCTACTTCGCTATGTGCGCTTGTGGACTTTTCATTTATTTTAAATGTGCGCCTCCACAATGTTCGCTTGATACTGTCATTTTATTTTTTTACATAAACGTAGCCAACAATTGTAAAGTTTGTGAATGTATACGTCTGGTGGTCTCCACCTTAAAAGTGAAAAATGTCTGGACTGTGCTGCTTGCCTGAACAGTGTGAAAAAATGGTATGAGAGGTTGTCATTCTCTACTCAACACTTCCTTTTATTAAGTCGGCAAGACTAAGAATGTGATCAAGTAGCAGATATCACTGTTTTGAGCGACAGCCTCGCTTGTCTGCCTTATTTATTGTTTGAGCGGCAGCAATGTTTGGATGGAGGTCGTGTCATTTGTGTGAACTGGTTCAGTAACGAATAAGCAGCTTCTGTTAGGTGGTTGCAAATGGTGTGTTTTGAAAATACATCAACTGGTACATGTAAAGAGGTTTCGTTTGCTCATCTGATGCTTCCAAATGCTTAAAGACCTTTTGCTAAGGTTGCTTTAATGCAGAATGTTTCGTTGATTTGCCGAGTATGGTGCACTTTTGTTTTCAACTCAGTTGGCACTTAAAAAAAAACATTTTAATAAAGCTAAGTGTAATTGCTTTGGGCAAATTGCAGCCAATCCCTGTTTAAATGCTTTCATCACACCGAGCTACAGATAATTAGCTAATTACTTAATTGAATTACAGTCGTCACAAAATTAAATATTTGTTTGGGGTGTGCAGTTTTAAAAAAACAGGAACAATATAATGTCAAACAAGACTCTTCAAATCTACTCCACTGTACCAGCAACATTATTATACTGTAGGATTTTTTAATTGATTTTTTTAGCTTATTTCCACGCTGTTTCATCTCTTGCTGTGTTATGCGTACTCTCATTTCCAAACATTTTCAAATGTGACCGACTGTGCGAGGACTTGGCTGAAGTAATTTTACACATTAAGTGGGTTCCACCCTCAGAGCATGTATCTGCAAGTGCTCAGGAATGTAGCCAATGGAACGTTGTCTCTACCATCAAGATCTTTTGTCCTTAAGTGAATCTTTTCCTCTTTTTTGGGGGGTGTACATGTCAGCATTGTCTAGACTAGGGGTGCTCAAGTTCGGTCCTCGAGAGCCCCTATCCAGTCTGTTTTCCATGTTTCCCTCCTGCAGCACAGCTGAATCTAATGATCGGCTAATCAGCAAGCTTTGCAGAAGCCTGATAACGATCCTGATTATGAATCAGGTGTGTTAGTGGAGAGAAACAGGCTGGATAGGGGCTCTCGAGGACCGAACTTGAGCACCCCTGGTCTAGATTTTGGTTGTCTGTCGCGCCTGCCAAAATGTCCTTTGATTGTTTGACATATCTCCTATCACAACTGTTGAAAATTGACAGGTCTTTTTGTAGGTAGGTGAATGTGTATTAAGAATCTAGGTGTTAATGTCTATTTTTATAGCTGTCTATAAATTATTTGAACAATACTATCAAGACTGGGATGCTACTCTAGGAAGCTACCTCCGGTTGTAGTTAGCAGCAGTACTTTACAAAAGACAACCCCCTTTTTGTTGTTGTTTTTTTGCCCCTGTTCCTTTTGTTGGCATCTCTGGCTTTATGTTGACCCTTTTGTGTGAACATAATGTTAAGTGCGAATTGTGGGAGGAATCTATTCTGTATACTGTGATTTTTATTTTTTAACCAAACTATACATTAAGTTTTGTTTTATAGATAAATCTGCAGATGTTTGTTTTTTTCATTGTCCTTTTTATGAGATCTCCCCTGGCTGTATTGTTTGATCTGCTTATGTAGAAAAAAATGTGAATAAATCATTGCAAACAAAACTGTTTTCATGAGGAAATGTTGTCGAACTGGGAGAAAAGTCACAAAGGTACCTTTAAAGTATTTTCATTCAATTCATTAATTTGTAAAAGAAAATACAATATAATGCAAATATTCTCTGATGTAGAATGAAATGGAATGGAAAGAAAACAAGTTGTATTTTATCTGCCGTTTTCCCCCAAAATTCAGTTACAAAAAAAAAGAAAATTAAAGAAATGTAGCGTTACTGGTGCATACATGGTTTGATATGTTGTACCAGGGTTATAATAGTTTAGGATTTTTTGATACAGTTTTTATTTTTGTTTTGTAAATTCAGTTGTCATTAGTTTTTAGTTCTAGTTCTACATAAGCCTGATAACGATCCTGTTGATTGGAATCAGCTTGTGTTGGAAGAGGAAAACCTCTAAAACCTGCAGGACTTCGGCCCTCGAGGACCAAGTTTTCCCACTACTGCTCTATGACGTCATCAGGTACCCCTGCGCCGCCTATGCGGACTAAACACACGCCCACCTTCTCTGAGACCTCCATGCTCGCAGGATAGTGATAAAAGTAGCCTTTATCAGTAAACGTTCTGTCCAAATGAATTCAAGGCAATCCATTATCCGTCACATTTGCAATGCCAAAGTGCAATGACAATTGGCAGTCTTAAATTCTCCGAGAGGTTCCTTGGCTGACACTTGTGTGAACTACAAGTAAAATGTATGCACTGTTGAACCGTACTGAACAAATGGCGTAGTGGTTAGCTCTCCCTGTAAGCAGAAGGTCCCGGGTTCGCGTCTCACTCAGTTTTTTTGTGGGGCCGGTCTTGCGCTCAAGTCAGCCGAAGTCAGCTGGGATGGGCTCCAGCACCCCCGTGACCCTTATGAAGAATAAGCAGTTAAGAAGATGGATGGATGGATGGTTTGTCAAGAGCAAGATTTAAAACAAGAAAAAAGGTCACTAAGTCTAGTGTAACCAAGTAAATTAGAATTGTCAAACAACTGACCTTGGTTCTTCTGTTACTGCAGATGTACAACAATACGAAAATAAATAAATTTAGAATGAGCCCCAGAAGCTCATATTTATTGATTAAAAACAAAAACTAAATTCCTTTTCTCTATAATTATAGATATTTGATAAACATAAAATGTAGTTTCAGTTAGTTTTTTATTTTTAATTATTGTTATTTTATTAAAAGGACAATGGCATTTTTTTTTTTTAACCATCTTGTGGTGAACTAATAGAATGCAACAACCCAAGTTCGAAGCTTGTGTACTATACGGTGCCTCAGCGAGACCATACATACCAACCTATCACAAATTACTATGCTTACTAAGTTTTTCTACTTCGGGTATCTGTAGCAGATAGATGGCAGTGAAACATGTCAGTCACCTGTAAGGTGACATTTTTTCATATTACTGAAATTAATAGTGAGTTTTTAAAATGAATGAACATTGCAAAATCAAAAAGTTCTACCCACTACTTTAACAAAAATGTTTTCTCAATTTTAGTTTTTGTTAACTATGTACTGCTTCAGCAAATGTTATACGTGACAAATGCTTATTCCCAGGAAGTTGTCAGAGGTCATGGTTGATTTGACTGGGTCTGTTCAGTGGACACCTTAACGGTAGTCAGGAATTTAAACTAGCCTTTCTCCAACAACTGCTGTAGTTGCAAGTTGCAATTTATTCTTCCAGAACTGGATTGGAGCTGTGACCCTGCGGTTCCAAAGTCAATTATTTGTTAAGTTTGCAAGTGTAGCATTATCTACTTTGCAGAAGCAAAGTTCGATATTGTGATTTCGCAATATTAAAACTGCCACAATATCGTTGCTGTCATGTCGCGATATTAAAAGCAGCACAATGCTGTTCTAGCACCCTCTTGTGACTAGTTTATTAGTGCAGTTTAATTTTCACAAGGCATGTTTTGGCCCTTCTATGTTTAAAATCCACGCTCAAATGAAGGGGAATGTAATATGCTTGTGAATCAAGTCAATATGTGGAGGAACTCAGTGTGCGTGCATTAGCAAGTAAGTGCCTCAATATTAAGTGCTATTAGAGATTGTATGTTGTTAATTTGAATTGCCGATATGTACTAAAGCAAGATATTGTGCTTTTTTTTTTAGTATGCGCTAATTTATTTATTAATTTTTTTACTTCTCTAATATCGCCATTGAGTAATTGTAAAAGCAGTAAGAAACTTGGCACACAATAAATAATAGCAACTATAAAAATGATATTAGCATTAGTTGTGCTATAGTATCCAGTTAAGTTAGTTAACTATTAACTTGGGTGCATGTACAGTGTCTGGATTAATACAGCCAATACTTCCTAGACACCCATGCTTGTGGTCTTGATTCCCATGTGCTGATGTTGTTTTTTTTAGAACACTAAGCTACTATTTTTAACTGATCAGGGCAGCTCTAAAGTGCTTGACATTGCTGAGTCCAAAGGTCACATTACTACAATTAATTCCGACTTTAAATAGTGATTTGGGGGTGGGTTTGTATGTGTGTGAGTGTGTTTGCTTACTGGTCTTTTAAAACAAACAAACAAACAAAAGTCTGTATTTTACTTGTTTTATTTACCGTGTTAAGTTACATGTCTTTAAAACCATCAATTCCACTCAAGCTATCAAAGCTAACAGCAAAACTCGTCAAAATCATATTTAAACATGTAATTAAGAGGCAGACACTGGCATTCGGATTGCGACTTTCTTGCCAAAACAACACTACAAAGAGAAGCACTGTTGCTACCATTTGTGATGATTTGCAGCATGAAGTTAAGAAGCAGGAAATCGGAATAAATGTGTCGTGAGAATAATTAGGACAGCACAACCCCTCTCTGTTCGAAACAAACCACCATGTGTTTACACTACTCTCTCACACACATGTGCTCTGTAGTCGAGAAGACATGTCAGCTATTTCAGACACACACACACACACACACACACACACACACACATGTCCCACTGGTGTACACATAAGTCAAATGCCTCACACCTTTTGGCTTTAGCGAGGCTCTGCTGCAATAAAAACTGAGCCAACGGCAACTCGAATATCCTCTCCTGAGCTTGTCTGAGAATTAACAGCACACTTCCCTTTCGATAAATCACAACAAGACACAACTCAGTAACATGTGTATGTTGGGGGTGTTGTTGACTGACAGACAAAAAAAATAGGGTTGAATTTTGTTATTATATAGTTTGACATAGATCTTTTGGATACATGATACTTGAGCAGGTGATTGCAGAAGAAAAAATAATGCAGGTGGAAAACTTCTCATGACAAAAAAAGATGAGAGAAGTTCATTGGACCCTCCCAGCTTACTTCTTTTCTTCTTTAGCAATTTGAGCTGCAAGGAAAGCAAATAATATAAACAGCTATTAACACTCTAAAACTCACATCACTGAGGTGGTAACGTGATATTAATCCCAAATTGAAGATATAGACATTAACACTTAGATCCTTGAAGGGGGGAAAACAAAAAAACAAACAGAACCCTTTGAAGCAGCTGTTAAAGGGGAAGTCAACCTAAAAAAAAAATTTAAAAAAAAAAGACAACATGTTCTATGTGGCCCCACTGGTCCAAATACGGTATTCTGGTTAAGGTGGCGTTAGTGGGGGACCACCATTTTGCCACTTGCTGTCGACTGAAGATGACATCACAGTTGCTCCATTACACCTCGCCTGTTTTCTGAAGCTGAGCTGTGATTGGTTGTTACCTGAGACCAGAGCAACATTGATGTCTTCTTCAGTCAACAGCAGAGGTGGTAAATCCAGATCCAGAAAGTAAAAACCCTGCCACAGTTTGGCTTTAGCCTCAGGTGCTAGCTAGCTAACTCCCATTATGCTCATTAGGGAGCTGCCTAGCTAGCTAGTACCAGGGGCTAGAGCCAAACTGTGGCAGGGAATTTACCTTCTGGACCTGGACAGGACAACAGGACGTGGCAAAATGGCCGCCTCATGAGATGGATAAAAACGTCTGGATTTTGCTTCATAATGCTTATTCCACAAATGTAATATTAATTAGAATGTCATGTTTACACTAGTGTGGTCACAAACATATTATTGTCAAGAAATGTTTAAGGTTGACTTAAAATAATCCGTCCCAGTTAAGAGCTCGATACACACAAACTGTTTAATTGAAAATACAGTTTAAAATAAATATTTGTTATTCACAATAAATAGTCAGACATCTTAATGCCTTTGCGTCATTACAGCAGAGATGGCAAAAGTACTGATATTCTCTACTTCAGTAGAAGTATAATTAATTACTTGCCCAAAAAAAAAACCTACTTTGGTAAGAGTTCTCACTCAAATAATTACTCAAGCAAAAGTAAAAAAAAAATAAAAAAAAGTACAGGCTCAGAAATATACTTGATGAGTAAAAGTAAAAAGTATTTTTCCCGGATGTGTCACGTCATATACATAATTTGAAGCATATTTGCTAAGTAACAACCTTGTTTTGAAAATGTATCAAGTAAAAAGTACAGATACTCATTTTAAAATGTAATGGATAAAAGTAAAAAAAATTGTTTGAAAAATACTCAGGAAAGTGAAAAATACTGAAGAAAAAAACATATTTGTACTTTGTTACTTCCCATCTCTGCATTAAAGGTACGTGATGTGCGACAAGTTAGCCAAAATGAATGAGGTAGCTATTAAATAGGCTACTATATAATGTGGGACTTTAAAGTGAAGGAGAAAAGAGTGGACATTCGAAACACAGCCTTTGTCTTCTTTGTTATTAAAAGCTGTCATGGAACCATGCAGTGTCGAACATTCACGCAAACACACACGAGTACAAATCAAAACAGCAATAGCTAAATAAAATAGTGTGTATCAAAGTTTTTCCGTCTGTATACTTACAGCGAACCTCCAGCTTACACTCTACAACATCTTCCCCGCTGTCATTGACTGCTTTGCACATGTACACGCCTCCATCGAATGGGCAGGGCTTTCGGATCTCCAAGGTGAGAACGCCGTGCTTACTCAGCATCCTGTATTTGGCTTCATTTGTGATGTCCATCTTGTTTTTGTACCATGTCACTTTTGGCTAACAACAACAAAATCAATCAGAAGATATTTCGATTACAATGCGTTATTGTGCATTATTTCACAATTTAAAACAGCTCCCAAAAAGGGTCAAAATTCAAAGGTTTCTGATCTTTTGTCAATGGGTAAAGGACCAGGGCTTTGCAACTAGGCCAGCGGCTGCTATACTGCCAACAGCCAAGGGTCTATAAGGACAGAAATCGTGGGTGCAACCCACCAGCCACTAACGCTGCCTTCACGCCCCCTTATGTCGTATTTTCTACTGGACAACTGGGAACGCACGCACGCACACACACACGCACATACACATACTCACCCACATACAAAAAAAAATAATATATATATATATATATATATATATATATATATATATAAAACATTTGTTTTAATAAAAAATAAAAAAGGAGAGCAATGATGACATGTCAAATCGAATGAACAATACTGAGCTCTCCATAAAAAGAAAAAAAAGAAAAAAAAAGAATCTACACAATTTTGCTATCACAACAAAATCACATGAACTCGGTTGTAATTAGGAGTTTCCGAGTGGTAAGGCCCATCTTTCCCATAGCACGTGAAGGCAGGGTATGCCGCTAAGGCTGGGCGATATGGCCAAGAAATAAAATGTCGATTTTTTTTTCAGTCATTCATTTTTATTGCGATTTTAAGCATTTTTAATCTAATAAACCTGACAAACATTTATTTAAAGGTTAGTTTGTGCAAAAATAATTCCTGTGCAAAATGTTCAGACAACAATAATGTACAGGGAGTCCTAGAGTTACGTTGTATGCGACCTACGTTGTTTCAACTTTGTGTGCCTCGTTTGTAGCACGTTCTTTTTTGTTAATTTCTCACAGTAATCACACCATTTCAAAGTTAGTTAAATCGATCGAGCAGGTCGGCTCGCCATTAGGGGCGTTGCATTTCCTTGTTTAGGTTTCCATTACCCCCACTTTGCCGCCCGACAGCAATAAATGTCTGTGCGGAAACACAAAGTATTGGTTCTGAATTCTTTTGGCTCGCGAAAAAATGTTTTTTAAAATTACCGTACAAAGTATTTTGATGTAAATATCGACTTTAACGGTGAAATCCAACTTAAATCGAAATTCAGGTCACATGGCCAGCGTAGGAACGGAACTTCCCATAACTCGAGGACTCCCTGTATACTGGTTTAACAAACTTAACACTCATAGTTTGTGCTTAAATAACATTTTAGTATGGCCTATAAGACCAAAGCATTTAGTAATAATTCTGATATTTATTTTAATACAGATTAATTTGTTTAAAAAAAATACATGGGCAGGGAGATCTTAAAAAAAATAATCTCTTGGTTGGGGGGGTCACATAAACTCACTGACCTTGGGGATGCCACTGACGGAGCAGCTGAGAGTGGCATTGTATCCTGCTATAACAGAACGGTTCACTAATGGGTGCGTGAATTTAGGAGCCTGTGAGAAGTCAAGCTCCTTGTAGGTGGCAGGCTTCCAGTCGATCCCTGCAGATGTATTAAGTTGAGTTGTACAGATTACATTTCAGCACATTCTCTCCGACATTAGTGATGACAGTTATGACTACATTCAATCAAGGCTATTAATAACTCTGTGTCCTTATTGCATCTTTTCTGCCCAACCTACCGCTTTTCTGGATGTAGACGCTTTCTTTTGTGTTGCAGGCCTCTGGGCTGTGACCCACCAGGTTGATGGCAAAGACTCGAAAGACATATTCATTACCCATGATGAGGTCGGACACAACACAGTTGGTTCTGCGGTACTGTTCGAAGACTGTAAACCACTCCTTCAAAACATTTCAAAATCAAATAGTTTATTTCCTTGAGAGTACTCAAACATTTTGTTGTTTAAAGTGTACAGGAGACACACACTGGCCAAACATAATGGTATTGCATTGTTATGTTGCTTTTATTGTGGTGTACATCATTTAATTGTCCCACGCTGTATCCTTTGGCACATACAGTAATTTGACCTCATTCACAACCACAGCATGAACTAAATAGACAATGCAATTTCTGCAGGACTTGCATATGAATGCTGACTGAAAAAATACGAAAACATATGGAAGGAGTTTGAATAATGTTGAATGATGTGAAATAATATTATTTAATATAGAATGAAGTGGAATGATATTTGTGAAAAATTGTTATATGTTGGTGAATGGGGAATTTTAGATATGTGGGAATTTCTGGAATGTGAAAATCATTCCCAAGGTGTCATGGTAGGGTGGGATGGTTGCCAGAGGGTGGATCCAAATGCGGGGAAACACGGCAGGGAGACAGCAATGACGGGCAATGTGAGGAACTTTATAAAAACGTAGTGGAAAAGGTGAGCAGACTAACATGATTGGACGGGACTGGACTGGACTCAGGCCGAGCAACTTTGATGTCATTTTCACTCAACAGCAAGTAGCAAAATGGCTGCCTTCTGATATTGATATTAAAAAAAAAAGGCTGGATTTTGCTTCATAACTCATATTGCAAAAATGCAATATTAATCAGAATGTCATGTTTAGACTAGTGAAGTCACATACAACATATTATTGTCAATAAATGTTTAAGGTTGACATCCCCTCTAAGTTAAGTAGGTACATATGCATATCAGTGTGTTGCTCTTGGACACATTTACAATGGTCAATCAGTGTTGGGACTTGAATCACGACCCCTCACGGGACAATCCACTGCGTTGAATGGCATTTAAGGGTGTGGAATGCTGAGTTGAATGTCTGTCCCATTGAAAATGAATGTCATTTTTTAAAATATAAAATATTACATTGTTGGAAAACTGTAAGAATGTGGATTGAGAAAAATGGAACCACAGATGTTGAAATTGGAATGGTGTGAATCAAATGTATTATGTGGGAAATCTAGCAGGTACAAAAAGTGTGGGGATGAAAAATTATAAAGAATCTGAATAACAGCATTCACACCAATGGGGATGCCTCAGCAGTCACACAATTCTGACATCATTTTCTGATTAGTAATATAGTCATACAGGAGGAAACTCTTCTTTTCATGTCCAGCCAGATGACAAACTAAAGATTGTGAGATCTAAACTTGTGATTCAGCATCATCACTCCTGTTGCCCTTGATTTGACTTCAAGCAATACTCACCATGGTCTTTTTGTCCGCTTTCTGAATATAATAACCCACTATTTCACAGTTTCCATCATCTCTTGGAGGCTTCCAGTCGAGGGCGACATTGAAGCCCCAAACATCCAGAGCCTTCAAGGCCTCAGGGGGTCCTGGGACATCTACAATAAAGTGTCAACAATCATATTGTACTCTGGACAATACAGGTGGTAGTTTTGTTGTTTGAACTGTTTCCCAAAAAGGGCCCAAAAAAGAGCAGAACACGTTTTTATTAAGAATCTATAAGAATTTTGTTAAGACAACAAAGCTGGCAGTGGTCTATGACTTTTGACCAGCAGTCTTATAAGCGCATTTCTTGTGATCCCGCTCACCAACAATCTGCAGCATGACTTTGGCCATGTCTTCCACATTCTCTATCTGCACTTGGAGATCATACTGCCCCGAGTGTTTCCTTTCGGACTTGCGGATGAAGAGGATGGTGTCTGTGTCGCTATTTCTCACGCTGACGAGCGCAGAATTTAGCGGCTGCCCATCTTTACTCCACGTAACCTTGGGCCTGGGTTTACCCTGCGTAATGAGAGAGAAAAAAAACAATCATAGATGACTTGCACACATCTTTCTCTATGTATTGTAATTTTGCCAACGTAAAGTAACCCAAGCGTACTGCACCTGGAAAGGAATCACAAGGTTGACAGTATCTCCAACTTTCTTGATCAGAGTTTGGCGGAGATATCGAGGAAGCCAAATTTTAGGCCTTTCTACTCAAGAAGAAAAAATACACACTCATGAATAGAACTGATATTTTCATTTCCCATGATTTCACTCCTGAGCATTCACCCAAGGAAGTCTTCACTCACGCATGATCTCTCTGATGGTAACGGGCTGAGCCAGGGTGGCGGCTGCACTCGGGCCGGCCATGTTGTACGCCCGCACGCGAAACTGCAGCTTGTCTCCTGTTGTGAGTTCTCTGATTGTAAGTGAGGTCCTCTCGGTCAGACCCTGAACGGCTGGCATCCACTCATCTGCTGTGCTCAGATAACACAGAAAATATACCATAACGCACCCAAAATACAAATTAAAGCCAGGTTTGGTTCACAAATCTGAAATCAGGGAAAAAAAATCTTGAATTCAATAAATTGTATGTATATATATATATATATACAGTATATATATAAATCTAAACAGATTTATACTATTTACTTAAACACAATTGTAAATAAATAAATGCAAGTGGATATGGCTCCATCACTCACTGCCCTCCTTGCAGTACTCAACCCCATAGCCCTCCAGGTCAGCTGAGCCGATCCTTTCAGGCGCTCGCCACTTGAGTGTGATGGAAGTGTCGCTGATGTCGTCCACGCACAGTCCGGTGGGCTCACTTGTTGGGGCTGAAAGAGGCGCACAGGGCAGCTTGAAGGGCTCGATTGCCAGTTAAAACTCTACAGTGATCAAATTAGAATGAATTAATGACGAGCGAGTTCAACCTAATGAGTAGTTTACTGCCAGTGAGATGTGTTTCTATTTGTGTTGGTGTCCTCTTTAACACAGAAGCACACAGACAGCCAGTGGACAGTACAAATGTTCTAGTTACAAAAAGAAAGATTCGACCAACCTCTTTGGACAGTTCCTTGGACCAATTTTTTTTGTTTTTTTTGTTATGATATTAATTGACCTTTGGATTTCCTTTGGCATGAGCAAGAGAAGAGGAAGGAGAATTTTTTATATTTATATTATCATTATCTGTAAAAAAAAAAGAAAAAGAAAAAAAAAGAAAGTAATATAATAGAATTTTACTTTTTATTTTACAGTTTATTTTCTTTATTTTAAAAATATCATTTAATTTACAAAAATAAACTCTGATTTTACATGTCAAATTAATATAAATAAATAAATGATTGTTAAAATATGTTTACAAATGTATCGTAATTTCGCAAATATTTGTCTGTCAAATTCAACTTTAAAACACAAAAAAAGAGAAGAAAAAAACATTTCAATTTACTGAGAAATTAACAATAAAAATGTGTAATTTTACCATAATTTCTTTGTGAATTGACCTTTGTTTTTTCAAAGATAAAATATTATATATAGATATTGCTAGATGATAGCAATAATTGTGTTAACATTTATTTTGAAAGGACATCTAATGAGACATAGGGAAAGAGGAAAGTAATAGTAATAATACGCAAAGCAAAGAATTGGACTTACGGATGTGAAAGATTAATCACATTATTTATTTTTTCATATACTGTTATATTACATCAAGGACAAATTACTAAACATTTTTTTAAATAAAATAATGCCATTAAAACAACTAATAACATCCAATTTCTGTAAATTTAAGCATTATTATTTGTAACTATATATATATATATATATATATATACTTACGGTATTTCTAGTTAATTTAATTGTTTTAAAATGTGAAACTACTTCTAATTAAACATTAAAAAAAACTGAAAATAAGGCAAAATTTATTTTCTGTTATCTCACAGTATTTTTCTGGCGCCAAAATGACTGTTCTTTTTGTTTTTTTACGATTTTCTTTCTTTCTTTCAGTGTATACAGATATACAGTATACTATACGAAAATGACTTTAAAAATAACTGTCACTCAGTGATGACTGCCCCTATAAAACTACAGACTATGTTGATGCTTGACTAAAATATTTAACCCCAAAATAAAAAGCTATTTCACTTTTTTTTCTCCCATGAGCATATTTTTTGTCTTTCAGCTGCTGTGGACAGACAGCTCAGCATGTACATTTGATTTCTCACAAGTTGACAGCATTTTTACTGGAAGGTGTTAAATCACAGTCATGGCCTGGTTACCACCAAGGCCAAGACTTTCTGTTTACAGTAGAGAAGCTGAGCCACAAGCTGTGCAAGAAATGATGGAAATGCCTTTCAGTAGTCAAAGGTTATAAAGTCACAGGAGCAGGAAATGTTTACAGTTTCATAATGTGAGGGCAACTAGACATACACTCAAACCATGCTTAGCACTTGCAAAATGTCTATCTCTGCGAAAAGGAATGCATGGTCACCTACTAATCCTAATTCACTCACTGCACCAACACAAATATCAGCAATTTGATGAAGTCCTTACCTCCCTCAATCACTTTGAATGACTCAAAGAGGATCATTAGGAACTACAAATCATTTAACATGAGTCACATTGCTGAACTGGCAGAGATCCACTTCAAAGTGTAATTTAAGGGCATGCATGTTTCAACTTTATTGTTTTCTTGCAAATATTCACTCTTTTTGATTTTGATGCAATGTCCTTCGTCTTTGGTAATTGATTTAATACTTGAGCTTTTGGGGTTAATTTTAAATGTGACTTAAGTATATTCATTTAATATTAACCTAAATAAGGACGTTTGACAGTGTGTCGCACAGAAGTGACGTCATCTAGCAGCAGCCAATAAAAAAGCACCTTCAGATGACATCGCTCCCATGTGCCAATGGACTATATGCAATGGAGGAGACTTCCGAATTCCGGGTTTTCACCTATCAACTTTGTTTCCGTTTCCGGTTTGCAACGTGTGGGCCGCGTCCCAGTACTTGCGCTTCCACCTTTGCGCCCCTCAATTGCGCGTTCCCGTCGACGGGTGCGAGGCTGCGAGTGTGTAGTGTCTGTCTCAGTGTCCGAAGCATATCAGATAGCCGAGGCGCCCTCCCGATTAGATTCCAAATTGGTGCGAGTGTTGGAACGCGGCCAGCAGTGGCCGGAAACGGCCCTGATGTTTAAAACCCGGAAGTCGGAAGTCCGTGGCATCTACCCCATTTTGCATGTTTGACTTTTGGCTCCAATGGCCTCACCTTCTTTTTCATTTTATTCAGCTGAAACACAACGCTACGTAAGACATTTCCATTACATGTTTAAGCCAAGAGTGCCATCTAGAGGAGTTAAAAAAATACCACAAGTGATTCATGAAGCGGAGTTTGCATGTTCTCCCCGTGCTTGCGTGGGTTTTCACCGGGTACTCCGGTTTCCTCCCACATTCCAAAGACATGCATGGCAGGTTAATTGAACACTCCAAAATTGTCCCTAGGTGTGATTGTGAGTGTGGTTGTTCGTCTCTGTGTGCCCTGCGATTGGCTGGCAACCAGTTCAGGGTGTACCCCGCCTACTGCCCGAAGCCAGCTGGGATAGGCTCCAGCACCCCCCGCGACCCTTGTGAGGAAAAGCGGCTAAGAAAATGGATGGATGGATGGATGGATGGATTCATGAAGCTTCATTTCCCCATCACTAGATGCATCTCCTCTAGGCAGTAATATTCTGATTAGTACTACACTGGTGGAGTACCACGAGAAAAATCCCACAAGCATATAAAACATTCAAACTGTGGCATTTATATGCAAATTCCACACAGTATGGTCAGAGCTGAGACTTGAATCTATATTGGTTTCCTCACAGTCAATCAAGTCAAATCATCATCTAATGTTTTGGACTCACCAACAGGCACAAAAGGTTGTGAGGCCGGACTGTGACGCGACATGCCAATGCCATTGACAGCATAGACTCGCATTTCATATTCCACTCCTTCAATCATCCTCTTTGCTTCGTAGGTCGTTTCAGTGTACGGGTCAAAGTTCAATCTCATCCACCTGTAACTCTTCTTTTTCTTTCGCTCCAACACATATCCTGAGAAAGACAAAAGTGCATTTTGTTTTAAGTGAGACTCCATTCCTTATGACTGGTTTTTTTTTTCAGGTAAGAGCATTTCATTCTGCTTTCTTTACCAATAATCGGCTGTCCTCCATCAAAGAGAGGCGGATCCCACTGGACAACGCAGGAGTCTTCTCCCACGCTGAGGATTCTCGGAGCCTGGGGAGGATCTGGAACATCTGATGGGGAACAAAATGTCCATCTGTAATATAACTGGCTGTGGCAAACGTCCAACTACAACTTAGCTGTGTTTATATAGTTTGTTGTCAATTGTGATCTTGAACGGTGCTTGCTCATGTTCTTACCAACAACTTTGACATTGATATCTGCAGTATCCTCCCCAGCAGGGTTACGAACCACAACTGAATAGATTCCTTCATCCTGCCTTTCAGCGCCTTCAATGGTGAAAATGCAATGGCCTTTGGTTGTTTCCACATGGACTCTGCCATCTCCCTCGGTGATCACCTACATTATGAAAACAAGAGATGAGCCTATTTTCATGTTTATTAAGTGGTTTAGTAAAAAGGTTGGATGGATGAATAGACCTTCATTGGATTAAAAAAAAACTTGCATCAATATGTCAGAATTTTCTTTTCTTTTCTTTTTTTTTACCAACGTATTACATGTTTTCCAGAAAATAGATGTAAACATGACTGAATGAAAAGGTTTTGGTGATATTTCAAATCGTTGAATGATTAGCTATAATATGTCTTCTTACCCGCACGTTCTTTTTGTTATTCACAATTGTCCCTCAAGAACTCAAGCTAGCCAGTCGTTCCCATTTTCAAATCTGCTAATAGAATAGTCTTTCTTAACTAATGTCTATTTGACTGTTTATCAAAGAGGAAGATCCTTGAAAAATGTGCCTTTGTAAAACTCTCACAGTACTAACCTACAAAGAAAATCTTGTGGACTCATACATTTTGGCTTCCGTAAGAAACATTTTAATAAGCACATGTTGCTGCAATTGGTCAACCACATCTCATCGGCATTAGATGGGAAGAGAGCCCTTGATCTAAGCCAGGGGTGTCAAACTCATATTAGCTCAGGTGCTGCATATAGGAAAGTATATTACCAGGTTGGGAAAATAATGGTATATAACTTAAAAATAATTGCCGTCAATTATACACAGATTTTCACTATTTGTGGGTCAGCCCTAAATTACAGCGCTCATCTGTAATCATTGTTCCAAAAAATACCACAAATGCAAATGCACGCGGAAACACTTTGCCTGTATGAGTTCCGGACGTATTAAATCTACCTGTTTTGCATACATATTGTTTCCCAGAATGCATTGTGTGGCGCAGTTAATGAAGTTATTATAAAGATGTTAATCCTTGTCATATGTATTTATGTTACCAGTAAATGAATTTGTGTCGTATTTAACACATTTATGTCGGTCTATGATTTTATTTTATTTTTTTTAAACAAACCGTAACTTTAGGTTGTGTGTAAAATAATGACATCCAGAACGATTCAGTGTACAGGTTGCATTGCTCATCTCAGGACTGCTTGTCAAATTACAAATGTATATGTTTTCATTGTGGCTGGCTGATTAATAGGTCCGTCATTACAAATATTATTTTTGTTCACTTTACAAAATCATCTCGCAGGCCGGATTAAACCCCTTTGCTTTGTATGTTTGACACCCCTGATCTAAGCAAATCATTATATAATACCGTCCATAATATAATTAAAATATATAATTTTCATTTCTAAACCCAGTAGGATCTTACTCCCAAGTAGTTAATCAGTTCCTTTTTGGTAAAGAGAGCAGCTTGTTTATCTAATTTAGTGGTTTTCAAATAGGGGTACGTGAGATTTAAAAATAAATTTCAAAAGTTGCATCCATTCAAAAATCCCATGCAATTATTATTTTTTTTTTTTAATAATTATGAAATTATGTAAATATTCAGTCATCTAGTTCATGAAATCAATGATATATTCAGTAGGCTATTCAATTTCATTGTCCTAAAAAACCCCTGAGTCTCCCCATAGCAAAATGGTTCAACCCAACCTATCATATGCCACCAAGCATCACCTGTCAGTCATTTCAAAACTTTATTTAAAATTAAGTTAGTAATTTATTTTTGAGAACAGATCTTTCTCAAAGGAGGACAGTTAATGGTGATCATTTATATGTGGATGAATCTTTATTTATAATTAATTTAATTATTTCTTTCTTGTTTTAGTTATCCTTTTTCAGAAGGTTCAAGAGAGATACAACTGAAGTTCCAAAGTTTAATAAATCAGACAATAATGGCACAATTCTCCATTTTAAGTCTTTTCTGTTTTCCAATAAGAAATGCTTTGTGCTGGTTACGGCGTAAACGGTTGAAAACAACTCATCTAATTGGTGTCTCATCCTGTAAGTCTAGTGTTCCTTCTGGAGTGCTTCATGGATCAATCTGTGACCCATTATTATTTTAACCCACCATGACTTTGAACAATCTACTTCTCCTTGCTAATTGGTGATAATACCAATATCTTAGTTGCTTGTGCCAACTTAAAATCCTGATAGAATGTGTAAACTGTGAATTGTCAGATGTATTTAAATTTATATGACGTAGGCTTACTTTGCTCCTGAAACTTGGCCTATTTTACCCTTTACATTTACATCAATATTAGGCATCAAATCTTGAGTAAGAGCCAATTTCTGAATGCCATTTAGGTGGTTGTCAGTGCGCCCTCCAACAGACAAAATGAGAAACACAAATGACTTTTGTTGAAAAATGACAGCCATTAATACAGTTATCTGTTAAGTGCAGGATTGAACCACACGCTGGGCCACTTCTGGCCAGCGAAGCACTGGGCTTGACCAAAATGGTTTAACAAATAATTGAGTTTATGACGCTGTGTATAAAGTGTATTTGGGGCAAATGATGATTGGTGTATACATTTACATTTCCTCCTTTGGTCCAAACAACAGTAGGAGCAGGGTCTCCAGTGATAGGGACATCCAGGCGCAGTTTATTGCCAGCCACCACCACGATAGTAGACTCAGCTGTGTGACCCCTACAGTCAAGGTGGATCTTAGGAGGGTCTATGAGGAAAAATGAACAAGCACACACAAGTACACGTACTCTACCAGATAAGAAATGTATGTGATGAATAAACAATACTGAACTGTATGGACTAGAAAAAAAATATTCAAAAACTACACAATGACAGACATGACTAGAGATAGAAAGCTGTTTTTTTTTTTTTTTTAATTACCAGTATGTTACTGTGGAGCGTTTTTTTTTAGAAAACAAATCAGTAAATGTCACATTCTTCAGGAAATGTGAAATTTGTTGTCAAGAACAGTTTGTGAATTAGATCACACAACATCTGTATACTTTGTAACTTGTAATGAAAAGAAGAGCAATCATTTCACTTTTAAAGCGACAATGAATTTAAAACTTTTTAGAAGGCATACATTCAATACTTGAACAATGTTAATGGTATTTTCAGTGAAGTGAGGTGACACTTATGTCATTCACTGCCAACCCAGTTCAACTGGATTTGTGACGTCAATAGCAATAGTCAATGGCAGTGAACGAGTTCATCACACTGACGTGCTTCTTATCATTATCATATTAGCTTGTGTATGTGTACCTAGTGTTTGTGTGGTTACTGTATATATGCTAATATAAATACCTTGACGTGGCACAAAGTCAATCTTCACCTCTGGAAAAGAAGGATACACATTTTATGAGTTAGTAAATGATTTGGGGAGGTTATGAGTTACAGACAGAATTAGAAGCTTCAAGTAAATGAAAGGATCAGTTGTACCCATGAAATTGAGTTTTGCAGAGAGGTTGAAAGCGTGGCCATCAGGTTCAAATGTATAGTCGGCCTCATCCTCAGGTTTGACATTGTCAATAGTCAGTTTGTGGATCCTGAAAAGGTCAAAGGTTGAGCCTTCCTGGCAATACATTTGGCGAACAACACATCATCATGAATGTAAGTAACCTCACCTGCCAATATGTGTGATATTTGTTCTGGCATCCGGCTTGACTTCCACTCCATTCTTGTACCATGTTCCCCTCACGTTCTCATCCGACACCTCACACTTGAACACGGCCTGATCCTTCGCCTTCACTGTGAGGTCAGCGATGCTCTGGTAGACCTCTAGTTCTTTCTCTGCACAGTCAATACGAAACACTCTGTGTACATAATACGGAGCCTGAGAGCCTTCAGACAAGGTGGAACCAAATGAGATGGAAGGAGGCAATACAATAAAATGAATAAATTCATTGACTTGAGAGTTGAGAATAATAAACACTCACTGTCAGCTAGGCTGCTGTACTTATATCTCTCAGGACCTGATACACAACTTGCCACTCAGTTTGCATGGTTTCTTCTGGTACACTCTCACAAATCTTCATTGATAATGTATTACATGATCAATCAAAACAAACTCAAAAGTCTACAGAAACTTTTTATTTTGACAGCCTATTTCAACAAAGATCTGTCGCAATACTTTTGCTTACTTACAAATATAGTGTTTTGTTATAAATTATACTATTACTAACCTTCAAAATTGTGTTTTGGTTCAGATTGGAAAGACTGGTACAGTTTTTATCCATAGGTTTGGCACATTTCTTGAAATTGAGATGACATTTTCAAAATACCATGGACAAATCCCTAAACTACCTAACAATTGGTCTCAACTGAATGGCATTTCTTATTGCCTTCATCGAATTGCCATTGTCTTCGTACATGTCTCAATTGCCTCAGTGGATCTGTGCAAATGGTTGTGTACATTTAGCCTACAGTTAGCACAATGTGCCCTCATTTAGCACATTTTCCAATTGAATAGATCTTGCTGATAGAACTGGATTAGTTGTTTTTCAGTCTAATGGCTGTCCTTTCCAAAACATGTCAGCAGGATTTCAGTGTGTAAATTATAATATGCCAAATCATCTGTTCAATTGGCAAAATTAGTCAAACATATCACAGGGGATCAGTGTAGAGGATGGTTGAGACATTCACGCCGTTTTTTTCCTCGCTGCATTGCAAGGGAAAATATCGGCTACGACGTGGATGAAGACCTTTGGCCAAACAAAGAGCAGCATATGGATGGCCAAGAGAATGAGGATGATAGCCAAGAGGGGGAAGGCTAGTTAAAGTGAAAGTGTTATAGTAATTGGTTCTTCATTTACGGTGTGCGAGATATGATTTTAGTTATTCGTTTTTAGTTTTTCAAAAATATACAGAATTTGGCTTACACTTTCTTTTGTTGCACTCTAATGTGTAAGTAACTTTGTGCGAATAAAAACTGTTTCAATTTCCTTGACTGTGAGTATTTAAACCGCAAACTTTGAATGCTGCTCTTGTAAAATCCCCCCCCCCCCCCCCTTAAGTTTTATATATAATTGTATTTTGTTAGCTGTTGTGAGAAAACTTCTAATGAATTTGACTTGTGGTGTTCACAGAATGCACAAGGGACGATGAATTGTGGGTCGCACTGACTACATGTATGACATCGAAATTTGTTTTTGACACATAAGTGAGCTGTTTTGGGAGAAATATGCGCTTTTGCAGATGATCCAAAGAGTTGTGCAAAATATTTTGGCAAAATAACTAAGTGAATGCAGATGAGCCAAAGTAATTGGGAAGGATCTTTGCAGTTGTGACTGTACCGCTGTTTGGGAAAGGAAGTTGGAGTGAAGCATGTGTGAGCAGTTTTGGGATGGATATGTGCTTTTGCTAATGAACTGATGTTTGCACAAATGTAAGTCTGTTTGGCCAAATGAGCTTGCAGTTTTGAAAATGTTCATCTCAGTTTCAAGAAATGTGCCAAACCTATGGAGAAAAACTGTAATTGGAATTGCTGAACTGTTTCAATACTTATGGTGGTCATTCTACATAAAATACCTGTCACAAGAAGCAATTTGCAGGCAGGGTTATTGAAGTTACATGACTCGCAGCACACTATTTGAAAAGATTATAAGAATTTGTCAACAGGAGTTTGAATGACACTAAAACAGAAAATGAGGAATGCGGTTGTAAACCTTTCATTTTTAACCTATACATATATATTTTTTTATTTTGTATTTTTAAATTACCCTGTTTGTGTTAGCTGAAATCCTTTTTCTTTTTTTTACTGTTATTTTAAACCTCACTGGTTGGTAGTAGTAATACAGTACAGGACAAAAATTTTGACACATGCAATGCATTTTCTTTATTTTTAGGACTGTTTACATTGTAGATTCTCATTCTTAGTTTTGATTCTTAGTTTTGATGCCTTCAGTGAGAATCTACAATGTAAATAGTAATAAAAATAAAGCAAAGAAATTGAATGAGATGTGAGTGTGTCCAAACCTTTGGTCTGTAGGGCTACTCTATGTTAGCCACATTTTTAGTTATGCTTAAATTTGACTCGTAGGGCCTTATTTTCGTGCCCAGGGCAAGATTAGCGCAAATCGGCAGTCTAACTGTGTAAGTGGGAGGAGTTTTTCTTTGGCATTTGCTGGACGAGCGCAGATAGAAGTGGGCGTCTGTCCCTTGTGTGCTATTGCGGGAGGGAATGCAGTCAACTGTGGGGCAATCGAAGCGGCTCCCCACAATAATCCATTTAAAGTAGAAGTCAATCTTAAATTTTTCTTGACAATAATATGTTATATGTGACCTCACTCATCTAAACATGACTTTCTGATTAATATTACATTTGTGGAATATGAGTTATGAAGCAAAATTCTGCCGTTTTTATTCATCTCAGGGGGCGGCCATTTTGCCACTTGCTGTCAATTGAAGATGACATCACAGTTGCTCAGGGCTCAGACAACGACCAACCACAGATCACCTGTTTTCTGAAATTGCGCTGTAATTGGTTGTTACCTGAGACCTGAGCAACATCGATGTCATCTTCAGTCGACAGCAAGTGGCAAAATGGCAGCCCCCTGAGATGGATAAAAACGGTTGGATTTTGCTGCTTAACTCATATTCCACTAACGCAATATTAACCAGAATGTCATATTTAGGCTAGTGAGGCTGCATAGAACATATTGTTGTTGAAAAACAATTTTTGGGGGGAGGGGTTGACTTCCCCTTTAATTCAGCAGAGGGAGGCGTTTTTTTTTTTTTTTACAGTGAAAAGTATACACGGTGATACCAGACAAAGCTGTAGATGTCCAACAGGTTTAATTTGGTATTGTATTAACATGACTTATGCAACTAAAACTCACCCTGCACCATGAGCTCAGCAACAGACTCGCCGCCGTTGGTTTTGACCTTGTAATGGCCGCAATCTTCTTTTGTGGCCTCATTAATGATTAGAATATGCTTGCAGCCATCTTTCTTGAAGCGATACTTGAAGGATTCATCTCTAGTTAGTTCCACGCCGTCCTTCTCCCTGGTGAATATGCAACCCTTCCATCAGCATTATTAGATTGGAGTGAAGCGAATGTAGCATTTTGACAATATCGAGCACACACCATCCAAAATATTAGGTACACCTCTACTACCTCGCACCAAGATTGATTGAAGATGTACAAGATTAAAAGGTAAAACCAATTTTTAGATGAGAAGAAGATGTCACCATTTCGCATTTGCACCCTCCTCGGAGACCTCACACTGTAGCTCCACACGTTCACCCTTCATGACCATCTGATCCTCCAGGTTCTTCACAATCACAACAGGAGGCTCTAGAAAAACAAACAAACTGAATCTTCCCAACAATCTTCACGTGCTGAATTGACCATGATTCAACGGACCTTTCACAAAAAGCTCTGTGGTGCATTTGTCCTCTCCCACTACACAGCAGTAGGCCGCATCGTCAGCCAATGAGCAGTGGTTGATGGTGAGGTAGCGCATGTTTCCCACACTCTCAAAAATGTACCTGTACAAATAGCAGGGTAATGTTTACATGTTCCTTACATTATACATAGAGTAGTGTGAGATACTTACTTGCTGGTGATGCAGAAGAATGACAACCATAGAGGGAAATTCACATCATAGAGTTAATAATTTGGCAAAAATAAGGTTGCATAGATGGAAAGTTTATGCATTCACACCTTCCAGTTGGATGTATTTCTTGTCCGTTCTTCAGCCATTTGACGTCAACATCCGGATTTGCTACCTCAACTGCTAATTTGATTTTATGCTCCTTTGTCACTTGGTAGGCGGGGTCTAGCTTCTTGACGAATGCTGCATACAGACACGTTTCATTCTGTTAGATTAGATCATGTGTAGTAGAGTTTCATGTTGACTTTGAGAACCAACCTGCACTTTTCTTCTCCTCTTTCTTCATCTTCTTCAGTCTTTTGAGCATGCCTCTCAAATCCGTGATGCCATGCTGAAAAGCAATCTTCTCATACTCTGAGGCAGGAGCATGGCTGAGAATATCCCAAACATCAACATCGGGCTCTGTGCTTATCTGCACGGCTCTGAAATAGAGAAATCACACGAATCACGCTTTTCAATACACATTGCACAAAGAAATCTTGCTATTACAATTTTTTTATTTTTTTTAAAATACATAGTCTATTACAGTATAATGAATTCTAATTGACTACAGTATATACATTTCAAACATTGGATATGCCTGTATTGAAAAGGAATATAAATAGTTGTGATATAGCATAATTAATTAAATAAATAAATACATAAATAAATAAATTAATTCATTAATTTAAAAAAAATTAAAATAAAAAATAATTAAAAAATAAAAAAAATTAAAATTTAAAAATTTAAAAATTTAAAAATTTAAAAATTTAAAAATTTAAGAGTTCAAAAATTTTAAAAATTAAAAATAAAAAAATAAAAAAAAATTAAAAATTAAAAATTAAAACATTAAAAAATAAAAATATATATATATTTTTAAAAATAAAAAATTAATAAATTTCAGCTAAAAGACACCCAGCCACTCAATATTTCTCCTTGTTTGACAATTTTGCAGCGCAACCATAGTTTTTTAATTTTATTAGGGATAGGTGAGTACTGATGCCAGGTATCAGCCTTATTTCAAGATATTAGTACTCATGACGGCAGCCAATATCAGTATCGGCCGTCCTCTTGTGGCCATTTTACGATCAGGAAATACAAATAACAAGAACAGAAAAATTGCCTTGCAATTTTAACAAAAATGCTTTGTTGGGCTATATACAGTAGGTCTTACTTTAAAATTATCTGCCAGTATTTTTTGGTCGGAAATGTTATGCATCAAGAGTAGTATCGGGACATGGTATCTGTAATGGTGACTACTCAAGAATTGAGTACTCATACTTGTATCGGTCTGAAAAAAGTAGTATTGAACCTCCCCAGAAATGACTGTATGTCCTGAATTTTTAAGCAAATAAAATACCTGCAAACATAAGATTTTCTCAATACACTCATACATTGCGTCAGCAGTTCCTTACCGATTGGATGATTTTAAGAAACTGCTGCTCATTCAGAGGTAGAACCCAAACAGCAAAACAAACCAGACAGGTTACAACACAGCATGTCAAAAGCAATTTAAGAGCAATTTAGGCTAATCAGCATTTTAGACGAATGATTCTTTAAGTATTTAATTTTGTTCAACTATCAAATGAAATCTTTAATTAAATGCAAAACAAACATGATGCTTTGTATTAGTGGTCGCTAAATTCAAATTTAAGACTGACTTGTGTGCATGTTTTGTTGAGAATATGTCAAGAGGAATAAACTGTTACAGTGAGAGGATGTGCTGGGCTATCGAGAACGCTTACAATTGTAATTGTGTTGTGTATATATTGATTCAACTTATGGCATGAACATTGAGATGAAGAGCTGATCTGATCTCATCCATCAATTCACACTTGTTACTCAGTGAGTTCATGCGTGTGCTGCATGACAAATTATTTTTGTGGGTGTTATTTTGTTAAGCAGACGATGTTGCTTACTCTCTTTAGAAGCCAAACAAACACCAGAATGAGAGAGAGAGAGACAATAACATTGATTAAAGAAAGTACATGTGATTGGATAATTGTCTTCATCAATATTTTCGATGCTTACCTCTTCTTTAACAATGTGCTGAAGTCCAGTTCTCCTGAGTTTTCTTTTCCTTCGGTGCTACTGCAGAAATATCAGTCACATTCATACGGGATCTGCTATAGTAACTCCAATAGCAGACATCATTCACCATGCTAGACATATACAAAATTACACATTGATTGGAAATATCTCTTTAATTATGAGCTGTTATTTTTTTTTATTGTCCTGTCAAATTAGGCAAATAAATTAACTCTTCAAAAGTTTACCGTTCTGTGCGTCAGATTGTGTAAATGTATTAGGCCACCAATTTATTATTTCAATGACCTTTTTCTCACAGCAGACACTTTAACATTTTCAAAAGTGTATATAGGTGAAAAAAAGGAATGCAGTGTATCATTTTTGGTGAGTATTGGCATAAAATGCAGATTCAGCTTGTGTATTGAATGTCCTCTGTTAATTTAAGTTATGATTTATATCTGATTCAGGGCCCTATGTTTGTGAATGGCGTAAATCTGGCGTGGCGATTGGCGCAACTGTGTGCCTGGTGTTGGTAATATAATTAAATTTCTTGACAATAATACGTTATATGTGATCTCACTAGTCTAAACATGACATTCTGATTAATATTACATTTGTGGAATATGAGTTATGCAGCAAAATACAGCCATTTTTTAATATGACATCACAATTGCAACACAGCTCTCCTGTTTTCTGAAGCTGAGCTTTGATTGGTTGTTACCTGAGACCTGAGCAACTGTGATGTCATTTTCACTCGACAGTAAGTGGCAAAATGGCCACTTTTGATACTGATAAAAACAGCTGGATTTCTCATATTCCACTAACGCAATATTAACCAGAATACCATATGTAGACTAGTGGGGCTGCATAGAAGATATTATTGTAAAAAAAAACATTTTTTTTTTTTTAGTTGACTTCCCCTTTAAATATGGCCCAACCGACAGTCTTTACAGACATGTCTCTTTGTGGAAAAGGATGCTGCGTAATCACAGCAATCTGTGCGTAAGTGGAGTATTGTCAATGGTCTCCAAAATCATGGTTGACCATCTGTATACCTTGCGCCAATATTTAGACATGGTCTGAGCAGGCATAAATTTAGATCCACTTTGTGCCACTAAATTGTCACTCCGCCGAGTGCGACTCCAAAGACACTACTTCACAGGCCAAATTGGCAAACATGTGCCATGAGTTTTGTGCTCAGGATCTGCACATTTAATCATTTACACCCCGCCGCATATGAGCTATCCACAAAAACAGAGCCCTGAATCTTACATTGGCGGGAAAAAATACTGTCACTATTTTTTGGGGTTAAGGCTGTCCAGTCTATGGCAGTCATGTTTGACAGAGAGCAAACATTTCACCAAAGTGTTTATCTATGCCAGGAGAAGCGTCAGAATGCATCCAACAGAACCACTTAAATAAGGAGCATGAAAGACAAAACGAGAAGAACCAGTATTGTGCATGCCTCCTTTCTAGAGGGTGAGTGAGTGCCTGCTTTGCGTGGTGCACTTACAACACTCCTTAACTGTGCTTCTTCTGTGTGCTAAAACAGTGGAGGAGCTCGGATACTGAAAAGCCTGTGTGTCTTAACGCATCCAGCACTTTCAGTACGGCCAAAGCTCCCGTCAAAGCTCACTCTGTTGGGTCGCTGTTTGTGCAGCTGTCACTGCTGTTTTTGACTGAGACTCAGAAGCAGATCAGAGAGCTTGTCTCATAATGTGTAATAAATACAGTGGCGGATGTTGAGGGCCTTAGCACTGAACTGTCAACCCATACACAAAAATGATTGTTCAATGAAATTGTATTAATTTTAGGGGTGTCAAAATGAGTGAGTTAATTTTGAGTTTGCTTAAAGTTCCTTCAATGTCATGAATTTTTTTAAAATCTGAAATTATTGACCGCCCCTTACTTGGAAAGCCTGTACTGGGGAAATTACAGTCGCAACGCAGCAGACACGTCTACATCAAAATTTTGCAGTAGTAAATGTAATAATTATGCATATATTTTTGGAGACTGGCGTCAAGTTATATTTGACAATTTTTAAAATTTGCAGAATTTCACAAGTTACAGATTAGATAGCTTTTAGTATGAAAAGAAAAATGCACTGAGCTGTCACCAATGTCTTACAAATACAATTATGCCATCTAGTGGCAGAAAAATGACCTCAACATAAATCAATATCACACTTGCTTTTTTACAGTACAGTACATCGTTTTTATTTTAACTACATTTTATGAATTATTATGAAATTACTGTATCAATGACTAAAATATGCAGCCATATTTTTATTAAATTTAACATTTTTTCTACTTTTATGTTAACAAGAGAAAGAAAATTTACAAAAAATATTTTATTTAGAACTGATTTAAATTTGTGATTAATCGTGAGTTAACTATTGAAGGCACGCGTTTAATTAAAATAAAAAATGTTAATTTCTTGACACCAATTTATTCCTAAAAGTATTTTTGGTAAATGGTCTATCATTTATATAAAGCACTTTTCCACCTTACAAGGCCCTCAAACCGCTTTACATTAGACTACTCATGACGCAGCATCAAGAGCTCAAGCATACTTTGACGTGGTCGCAATGGCATGGGATCGAGCCCACAACGTCTAGACTTTGGAGATGGCCACCATACAACTGAGCCACCTTCATTTATTAGCATTACTTTTCATTTATTAGCATTACTTTTGGCTGCACTGCTGTTGATGTTTTCATGACTAAACAATGTGAAACAACTGCGTCGGAGCTCAATAGTTGCCACAATTTCATAGTTGACATTTTTATCATTTGAGCTTTCTGCCTTCTTGTTGAGCTCTCACATGTTCTGCTTTCTGTGTTCCTTCAAAATATAGCAGCTTTGACGTTGCAGCATTCTGAATGCTAAATTCTGTTTCATTCGAAAGCAGAGAAGAAAGTGACCATTTTGTTGAAGGAGTTCTTCAATCTTGGTCCTTGTTTCTCTCTTCCGGAACACTCGAGAAAGTTTGACTTTGTGCCTCAATAGATGCAACAATAAAACTTTACACTACTACCTTGTTGACGCTCCCCTTCTCTTCATATCGGCATCGCTCCTAATAGGTTAGCAGTTCCACGGTTATTCCACACATAGTAATTGAACAGTTTGTCCCTCTGTGTTTGGTATCGAATAATTTTCAAGTATGTTGTCTGGCATAGAAGTTTGATGCAAAGAATTTAGCCAGACTGGCAAAATCACACTCTAAAAAACATTTGGGTCAAAAATACCCCAACTATCAAAAATATGCTGATCCTCTACTTGGGTCATTTTGACCCAACTTTGAGTCAAGAAATTGGTCTTTTAGTGGAAAACAAAACTCATAAATATTGGTCAGATCCTTTACTTGGGTCAAAAAATTGGGTTATTTTGTATAAAACAACACAAAAAGTTGGGGTAAATTGACCCAAAAAGATGATAGGTCCATTTTTGATCCATAATTCGGTTACTTTAGACCAAACTGTTTTTAGACTGCATGTTGCATGGGGGTGTACATAGGAAGATAACATATATAATAGAGTCATATAAACATATCAGTGCTCAGTCATCTTTAGAATGTTGAAGAATGTAGTCGGAACGTGAGAGGCAACAAAACAAAGGCAAGCAAATGGCGAGCACACAAACTCCACACAAAAAGATTCCAAAGGAGAGGTGGTAACTTACGTGCGTCGAAAAGCTGCTCTTATGTCAAAACCTTCGGTAGCACAAGCCTCTGGTTTGTAGACAAGGAAACAACAATGTATTTGGGATGAAAGTGGATGTAATTAATACAAATCATCAATAACATGAAAAAAATTGAATAATGCAATTTTGGTGCACTTACCATGTACAGTCAGTTGAAAATTACAGCTGTCAAACTTGTCTCTGGATAAAACTTCACATCTATAAGCTCCTGCAAAGTTTGCCTTGGCTTCCATGATGTGCATCTCAAATGTGTGGACCTGTTTGATGATTGATTCAGAACTTTGATGACCATTGTTGTCTGGTCCTTCATGGTCAAAACAGTGCAAGCATGAAAGCATTTATTATTTGTAGGGGTGTAAAAATATGTGTGACACGTTTCAGTTACTTTATAGTTCCTTTAACGCCACTATTTTTTTTTAAACACACGATTAATTCGTTCACTCCCAGCCATTTCCACTGAAGCAACCCCCTTCGCTCCCGGCTGTTTCACTGGATTTGACTGATTTTGCAAGGCCCACAGAATATTGTGTTCTATTGCTATAAAAACATGAAACCTGCCAAAAAAAGATTAGAGTCTCTTCTTTCATCTGGACAAAAAATATTTTTTTTATCTGTTTCCTTTTTGCTGCAATTAGCATTAAAATATAGCTAAGTTTCATCATTATTCACAAATCTATTTTAAAACTGGGGAAAAGAGCTTGTTGCAACATGGCCCTGGCTGATCTCTTATATTTATATTTTGTAATAACTACCATTGCTTCAAGCATTCTCTTCAGTTCAGAGGCTGCATCACAGCCCTCTCTATGCTCTAGGATTTAAAAAAAAAAACACAACACATGTATAAATATGTCTTTGGGAGCAAATGATTTAATGACCGTCCCTTACTTGGAAAGCTGTACTGGGGGAATTCCAGTCGCAACACAGCAGACACATCCACGTCTAAATTTAGAATTAATAGCTTTAATAATAATGCATATATTTGTGGTGACTTGTTGTCAAGTTGTATCTTACAATTTTGAAAAATGTGCAGAATTTCACAAGTTACTTCATGTTAAAGGTGAGATAGCACTGAGCTGTCACCAAAGTCTTAAAAATGCAATTATGCCATCTAGTGGCGGAAAAATGACCAACACAAATCAATATCACACTAATTTTTTATAGTACAGTACATCTTTTAAATTTGAACTCAATTCTATGAATTATTATGAAATTACTGTATCAATGACTAAAAGATGCAGCCATACTGTATTTCTATTGATCTAAAACTTTTCCCCCACTTTTATGTTTAGTATGAAAAATATTTTATTGTACATTTAGAACAGATATAAAATTTGAGATTAATCATGAGTTAACTATTGAAGTCATGCGATTAATAACGATTAAAAAAATGTTTAATCGCCAGACACCCCTAATTATTTGCAATTCCAACGGCTTTTACTTTTTTTTCTAAATTATGAGAATATGAATGTAAATATAAACAATAACTTAAAACTTATCATGAAAGAAAAAGTCAACAGCATGTGTTAGTTTACTTTGGTGTTGCGGTCATAGAACTCCTTTAGCTGCAAGTGTTTTCCAGATTTACTGGCGAGGTCCATCCACTTCCCTTTAAACCATTTGATAGTTGGTTTCTTCAGCAGTGATTCCGCATTGACTTTAGCCACAAATGCAATGTTTCCACCTAAACAGGGGAGTAGAATATTTATACATTTATACACAACATTAGCTTCCATTTTGTACTTTTAGACACATTTCCCTTTGTACTGATAATCGCCATTGCAGATCACATAAACATTAATTGATCTTGCATGACAATTCTATCACAAACTTCCACAATAATCAGTTCTATGGAAACCACAATTGTGCTCATTCTTCATTCTGCTCATTCTGTTTCAACATTGACAAGCAAGATGCTCACCTACAGTGACCTCCCCACTTTTGGGTTTCTCTGTGAAGAGGCCTGTGAGGTCCTGTCTAGTGTCTGGAGGCTGTCCATCTACAGTGCATAATCCAGTGATGCAACAGTTTAACTAGATGCCGAAATGACTGCAGGAGAGTGTTTCTGCTGGCTCACCCTCTGAAGGAGGGGCATCACGTGTTGGGGCAGTGGCCTCATCTTCTGTTGGTGCGGCCGCAGGTGTAGCATTCTGCTGCTCTTGTGTTACACTTGACTGTTCTGGTGCAGTAGCAGGAGCCTCAGCAGGAGTTTCTGTGTTCATGTTACCATAGAGATGATGCACAAGTCAGATATGCGGCAGATTTACTGGCCACTTCATTATATGTCAGGTGCTCCCCTTAGTGCCATTCTTCTTGTTCTTCGAAGAAATGAGAGGAGCAAATGATAATACAAACCTCTTGATATAATTTAGTGCAGCTCTATGTTCCTGCCAACAACAACTAAAAAGAACTACAAAAACTGAAAAACAGTATAGTATGTATCCATCCATCCATCCATTATCTAAACATTTATATTTGCTTGCGGGGGGGCTGAAGATGGGTCGTGGTTGGGTCTTCCAACACGACAATGAACCAAAGTACACAGCCAGTATAATCAAGTGGCTCCGTAAGAAGCATATCAAGGTTTTGGAGTTGCCTAGCCAGTCTCCAGACCTAAATCCAAAAGAAAATCTATGGAGGAAGCTGAAACTAGTAGTAGGTCAAATTCCTCTGTGTGCAAACCTGGTAACAAACTACAGGAAACATTTGACCTTGCAATTGTAATAAAAAGCTTTTGTATTAAATTTTACCATTTATTTTCTCATGTGGTTCAAATACTTATTTCCAGCACTAACATAGAAATAAATTATTTAAAAAAATCCTACAATTTGGTTTTTGGATTTTTTTTATTTTAGATTGTGACCCTCACAGTGGACAGGCATCTATGAAGGAGATGTCAGAACCCTCCATGAATTCAAACATCCCAGTAAGGAGAAGGAGCCAGATGGACGGCCATGGAAAGACAAGCTCCTGCATGCCATGTACCACCGACAAATTGAAAAAGTGGCTGACATTGAGAAAACATACCAGTGACTGGAAAAGGCTAGACTAAAACAAAGCACAGATGCACTAACCAGGGCAGCACAAGAATAGGCCCTAAACATAGGATCAATCGAGGCTGAGGTCTACCACATCAGGTGCAGGCTGCGTGAAGCAGCCCCAGTGCAGCATATGACAGCAGGGTGTTGTGCAGTTGTGTTAGATGTAGCAATCCCGAATGATTACCACGTCACTCTGGAAAAAGGAACACGAAAGGCCGGAGAAACATCAAGGACTGAAGGAAAAATGTGGAGGGTAAAGGCAACAGTGGTGCCAGAAATGATATCCCAAACTGGGTGGATGGCTCCAGTAGATAACAGGAACAACATTTGTCATCTTACTTAGAACAGGTAAGAGACTGCGCAGAACCCTCAAGCTCCCAGGCCTCTGGTAGAGGACCCGAGTTTGAAGAAGATACTGTCAAAGTGGACGTGGAAACAATTAATATATATCAGACTGCAACTAAATGTTCGATACTGATTGCACATTGAATCTTATTTGATAGCTCACCAGAAAGTGTTCATTTGGCAATTGCTCAACAATTGAATGTGTTATAAGAACTATGATGACATTGGCTTTGATTTCTCGAAATATTAATTTCTCCATATTCTCATTGAGATTCAAAAACTTAATAGCAACATAAACCACTTCAGTAAATACTCATTCTCTAATACTGACTACATTCTTCATGAGGTATTTTTCACTTAAAGCCTTGCATGTTATCGTCTTTGGTTGGATGGCTGTTTTTCCATGCGCTATCAGGCCAACCCTGAGAGCCAGTCAAGTGCTGCTTACTCATGACTAAATAATGTGCCAGTGGAAGGTTAAGGTCACTGCACAGACACAGTCAGAAGGGTTGCAACATGTGCAACACACAACTGTGGATCTCTTTGGAAGTTGTTTCCACCTTATGTGTTCCGAGCAACAGACAAGCATTGCTCATGGATTTATTTAAAGGAGGCGTATTATAATTCCTGTGTTTTTCACATGCCAAAACGTGGCATGTAAGTTTCAGATAATCATGTTGAAATATGTAAAATGAATCCATGTTAAATTAGTAGCCCTTTGTTGGATTCTGGAAAACAGCCAATTAGAAGAAAGACCTTTAGGGAGGAGGAGCTTAATGACACTGACAATCGTGTCAGTCAAACAAGAGACTGGGGGACAACAGCATTGTAAAGATGAACTCATTGATGATATTTATGCCATCAGATTCAAACAATGAGTAAAATGTGATTCAAAATAGCAAATAATAACCTCTTTAACCTTTCATTTGACTACCATGGTGATTGTCAATGCTTACGATAAACAAGGGGGTCCAGTTGTTTATTTTTTCTTCTCCAGAAAGTAAAACTGCTTTCTTTATATAGATGATAAATATCTAATGTAGTGATCTAAATTTAGATTGATATGTATTGACATTAAATATGGTGCATGCATTGTATCAGTCAACAGACCACCACCAACTCCTCACCTTTTTTTGAGAGGACTTTCAGATCAAACTTGACCTTTGAACCCCCTGCAATCACAGCATAGATGTTGGCATCCTCTTGGGTGACAGCTTTTATCGTAAGGGAATGCTTGTTTCCATCGGCCGCGATCTCGTATTTGCTGCTGCTGACAAGATCCTTTGTGCTGCACTGCCATTTCACTTTGGCATCAGACTTCTCGGTTTCTGCTTCAAAGACCACTGAGGACCCCTCTTCTACTTCCTGTGTCTTTGGCTTCTTGGCAAAGGCTGAAACTGAAACGTGAAACTGACATTAGGACCTTTTAACTGTAGTCTTGAAAACGTCAAACAATGACAAATAACAAATGAAAAACTCCAAAAGTATTTTCACAAATGTGCAGCCAGAATTATATAAACCAAACAATATAGGCAGATACAGTATAGATTGAAAATAATTTTACATGGTAGCTGACTTAGTGGAATCTTCGTCAACACGTAATCATTTTAGATTTTGTGGATGAGGTGAATGGGTTCAATTATTTTTCCATGCACAGTCTGCGTTCGCACGTTAACTTGTGGCAACGTCAATGAGTTTAAATATAGGATGCATAAGCAGTGGACTAATGAATGAGCGTGGCAGGCTTAAGTTGCACCGCAGGCACAGGTATCACAGCAGTGGGATTATCTTGGATCTATTTTTGCAGCTTTCGAGTCATTGAAATACTTGTGGACACTTGTGTTTCTCAAGACGGGGGCTTTTTTTTCCAATCTGGTATGATTCCTCAATAAGCCTAAAAATCTCATTTAAAATTCCAAGTTAAGAGCAGACTAAACACATATTCAACATAATCATTTTTTGACAGTGAATGTGGAAATGGAAGACATGAAAAGGTCATAAGTGAAAACAATGAAAGAGAAATAGAGTGGTGCATTGAGATATGAGTGACTCGTCTTTTGATGGACGAGTTTTTGCTTTGACTTGAGATACAAATGCTGTATGGTGACGGTGGTAGTGAAGTGAACTCAAGTCACTCAATTCACAATTCTTGCCACTCCCAGTTGGAGTCTACTGTCAAACTAAACATAAAACAAAGAGAATTAACTTTGTATATATTAAACAACTTTCTTTCAGTTTCAGAAGCAGGTTTACGTCAGTCTGGGGTGAGTACAAATGGTCCTTCTAATTCTTTGTATTTTATTTTAATGTTATAATATTAAACATAATAACTTATTGTACATTATTTCATGATATAAAAAGTAATAGGGAGTTCTTGTACTTCTTCCTACTCCCTTTGAACATGTAAGTTCTGACTTTACTTATAATTATTTTCTTTTTTAACTTTTATTTTCTTTCGTTGACTTTTATTTTATATTTTGTATTGCATTTATTTGTTCACTAAACCGAATCAAACTAAATTTGACAATTGATGGAAGTGCCCCCCTCTAAAAACTGGCCACGGAGTGAATTCAACTCAGATTTCAAGGCACTGCACTGTAAATTGAACTTCTACTTCTACTTTAAGTTAAAAAAAAAAAATTAAGAACAACAACAATATTAATTATATTGAATCTATTCAAATTCAATTTGGGGGTTTAGATTAAATTTCTCGAATGCCTTGTTAAGGGTTAAGCCACTCAAAATACGGAATAATAGTTATTTTTTTTATTTACAATCAATATTGTTTTTTGTCCACAGTAAAGCTTTTTTTTTTAGTTTTTGTTTTTTCCCTCGCCAGACATGTAGAAAAAAAACAACACCTCGAAAGTATTTTTAAAAAATGTAAATGTTGCACCATTTTGTGGTAAAGGGTTAGTGTAACTGTTAAGACCTGTTATAGCAGTTTGACTGTGGTTAATATTGCTTAAGATAGCTGTGAGGCAGCACAGTCAGACTTTTTGTTCTTGTGTCTCAAATGGTTTGTGTTTTGTCAGAGAGAAAATGTTCAAGTTCAGGAGTAAGGCTAACAAGTAGCTGTGTGGTCTGAAGTGGGCTACAACCAATTAAAAAAACAACAACATTGTTTAGAGGATAAAAGCTGCACACTCACTTGTTTTTTTGACTGGTTCTGGCATCTTCCTAAAGGATGTCCTCTCAAAGTGGTGACCTACTCTGCAGTCTATCTCGCTCTTCTGCCTTTAATAGTAGAGCCCCCCCCCCCCCCCCCCACCCCATACCTCTCCAGACACCTTCATTCCCCGCGGGCCCAATATGATGGCCAAAGAACAACAGCTGCCCCCACACGTCCCATCAAAGCTCATCCTGTCCCAGGATCACCACAGCACGTATGCGGCACGCATGCACGCACACACACAGAGGCTATATTTCAACCATCATTTCCTCCAACACCTCGCCTGAATGACAGGCCTTGAGAGCGGGGGCCGTGGAAGTTAGGCACCAGTTAAATTTAGAACTTAAATGAAAAAAGAAAAAGAAAAGGATGATGTGTCTGTGCTGTGCATTTAGAACTGAATGCATAGAAAACTAATTAAAGGCAGCACCCATTGTCAAGTTATTTTAGAATTTGGCTCCAAGTTTGTATTTATATTAGGGGTGTCAAAATTAGAGCACTAATTTTGAGTTAAGTTCCTTTAACACCGCAATTTTTTTTAAATGCGCGATTAATGACCGCCTCTTTCTTGGGAAGCGTGTACTGAGGGAATGCCAATCGCAACACAGCAGACACGTCCACGTCAAAATGAAGCAGTAATAAATTTAATAATGATGCATATAATTGTGGAGACTGGTGTCAAGTTGTATTTTACAATTTTAAAAATGTGCAAAATTTCATAAGTTACTTCATGTTAAAGATTAGATAGCACTTCGTTTGAAGGAAAATGCACTGAGCCGTCACCATTGTCTTACAAATGCAATTATGCCATCTAGTGGCAGAAAAATGACCTTAACACAAATCAATATCACACTCATTTTTTTACAGTACAGTATATCTTTTTTTTTTTTTTTAAATATCAAATACATTTTATGAGCTATTATTAAATTACTGTATCAATGACTAAAAGATGCAGCCAAATTTCTATTAGTTTAACATTTTTTCCCCCACTTTCATGTTAACAAGATTATGAAAACGTAGAAAATTGTAACTATTGAAGTAATGCGATTAATTACGATCTTGCCTGAAACCGCTAATTTACAGTACATATATATATATATATACGGAAGCGTGGAACTGCCAGTGTGGAGTAGCTATCTATCGCTGGAGAGAGAGAGAGAGAGAGAGCTTTACATATAGTCATACATATTTATTTTTTCTTTTCAATCTAAAAATGTTGTGACAGTGAAAACAAATGGCAACTTTTCAGCTACCAGTCAACATTTCAGGCCTTCATTTAGATTTACCACAGTATGTATTGTAATTCCATAACAATAAGTTGTATTACAAAACTTCAGGGGGAGCCCTGGAGCTGAAAAGGAAAACAGTAAAATGGTTCCTGCTATTTTTTTATGTCGAAAATAAAAACCACAGTGAGCCAAACAGTAGTTGACCACGCACGACACATATTCTATGATCTTAGAACAAATCCCTGGTTTGCTATAGTTTTGACACTACCTTATACCAATAAATGAGTGCACAGCTCTCCCTTATTGTGCTGTTCATGGGAAACTACCATCGTGCTAAATTCATCCGTTAGTGATGGGTTCAATTCCATCTTAATCATAGAGGCTGTTTGCCCTCTGATAAAAGTTATGCATTATATGTGATATTTCACATTTAAGTTAATTTTTTTCATAGTATTTATTTGAAGACTTTGATCAACGTATAATCCAAAGTGGAGAAAACATTACAACAGATACCCACATTGCATTTACATGGATTACATTGCTCAGCCACCCACACTTCAATAGTATGTCGTTCCTTCACTTTGCTGTACAGCTGTGGTAGAGGATGACAGCAACACACTACTGATCATGTTTCTTGTTCCTGAGAAAAATGAGTCCAAGTAAAAAAAGCAACACAGTGGTCCAAGTGGTCAGCGCATCTGTCTCACAGTTCTTTCTGGCTTTCAATGTCAGCTTCGGCCTTCCTGGGTGGAGTTTGCATGTTCTTGCCGGGCTTGAGTATTCCGTCTCCCTCCCACATTCCAAAAACATCCATGTTAGTTAATAGTTAATTGGAAACTCTATTACACTGTAGGTGTGGTTTTGAGTGTGAGCGGTTGTTTGTTTTCATGTGCTTTGCAATTGGCTGCCAACCAGTTCAGGATGTACCATGTCTGTCATCCAAAGTCGGCTTCAGATCACAATGAGGAGGAGAAGCAGTAAATAAAATAGATGAATGGACACAACAAAGTTTCGGCTATGTGTAATGACTAGAGCTGTCAAACGATTACATTTTTTAATCAGATTAATCCATCCATTAATTGCCTATAAAAAAGCCTTTTTTTATCCCAAAATTTTCCCGCAAAATTTAAAGAACACCGACTTTCTTTTTTATTCGTTTGTTGTTGTTTTTTTTCTTGTTTTCCAAAAACATTAAAAAAATAACATGGCATGTTTTAATATGAGCTGTGTGAGTATAATTTTGAGCTAAAATGGGCGGTGGTTATCAGAAACCATAACTGCATAACCGGCTTTAGGCATCTTAAAAATATCTTATTTAAATGAAGAAATATAGAGGTTCTTTCATGCATTGTTCTTAATAACAAAAAAAAACTCACATGGCATTGTCTCATGATTGAAAGAAATGTTTATTGCATTTTTGCTGATTCCACAGTTGCACAGTATTATACAAAAATCCCACTTTGAACAAACACATTGGCAAATCAGGCCTGTAATCTAAACTATATTCTTTAAATAACAGGTTACATACATCGTATCAAGGCATTGCCTTGTCTCCACAAGGTTACTTCCCTGTACACGCACTTTACCAGTTCCAGCTTTTCCATGTCCTGAATAGCAAAAGCAGTCGACTTGGATGGCAGACACTGGATAAACTAATTTTGACAATGTATTTCTGTGCTGAGAGAATTAAATGTGCTGTATAATAACAATGTAACCCAAAATGTTGCCCCTGGACAGCTTTCATGATGCTTTTAATGCTATTTACAAGGAATATTAACATTGTTAACAGAAGTTAGACCAGAAAGCATATATCAACATTTCAGTCTTCTCCCTACATGTATGGCTTTCTATCCAAATGAGTCTTCCCGAGGACCTCATCACTAAACTGGTACGTCAGTTTCTTTTTGATCTTTTTCACCTCTCCAGTTTTGCCGTAATTGCGCAACGCCCGTGCCATCTTCTGATAGGTCATTTTCTTGCGGTTGCCCTTTTGGATTCCCCAGCGGTGTGCGAGAGCCTCCTTGTTTTTGGATGAAAACTGGAACATTCCTTTGTCTCTGTCCACCCACCAGATACTGTCCTTCATATCGCCGTTCCGTAAAAGGTCCAACAGGAACTGATACAAGCGAATCTTCTTTTTGTTGCCTATGGGAAACAGTAAAAAGTTGCACAATTATTAATTCTGTATATTGCAAGATTTTGTTGGTTTTGATCTCACGAGATCAATCCAAGACAGCATGAGGAAAATGATCAAAATGATCGCTAAGAGAGTGAGCAGGTGCAAAGCCTGATTGAGTAACACAAAGTTAGTTTAACAAGATTTTGTAGAGGACACTAAAAATTCCAAGCAATTTTGACAGTTTTGCTGACATATTTTGACTTCTGAAGCAGATAATGAAGCGCCAGTCTTACACTCACAGAAATATTTCAAGCCTAACTTAAGATTTATGTAATTTTTTTACACGACAAATTCCCATTTCCTTTTTTTATTTTTTATTTTTAGAGAATTTTAACACAAAAGTACCAAATACATTTTATATGATGGATATTCATTAGTCTAATAAAGCCTATTTATATGAAATGTATAATCCTCAGGTTTTTCTATTTAGTTACTCGAAATTAATAATAATGACAGTATTTATTTAAAATATATAGAACACATTGTTTGAATTGCATAATAATCTGATTACCTATACGATAAAAAGCATATTGTCGCTTTAATTATTATTATTTTTAAACATTTTTATGTTTTGGGGATGAAACTGAATGCAGACATCTCAAAAAAATAAAATAATTAAAGTAATTACATTTTATTAATACTGAATACAAAAAAACTGAGGATTATGCATTTCAAATAAATAGGCTTTATTAGACTAATGAATATGTATCATATAAGGTTTATTTGGTAGGTCTGTGTTAACATTATCTAAAAAAAATAATAATTAAATATGAATTTGCTATGTAAAAATACATAAATCTCAAGTTAAACTCTAATTCAAATATAAGAAAACATTCATTTTCTTGTGTATGTACAAAAATCTATGTATGCTGTACGTTTCCAAAGCTTTGACGTGAGTTGGCTCAATTAACAAGTCTGAAACTATGCCAAATTATTTTCAATGACTGTATCGACAAAGAGTAATTGACCTTACTCTAACCTATGACCTTTTGTCAAAAATGCTTTTAATAGGTCTTGGGTGTTTAAACTTTATTTTAAACTGTGTGGTTTGGGTCGGCACTTTGTCTCATTTTTGTCCACAATTACTTCAAGTACTTGTCTGGTTGAGTATGTCTGAACTGTTGTATGATTTGTAACAAGTGATTACACAATTAAACTTCTGCCCTCTAATGGCAAAGTAGTTCATCACTTGCCTAGAAAGACAAAGATACATTTGTAGTCATTACATATTATTGTTTGACAAACAAACAAACATATTCATTAATTAATTAATGGGATAATTTTCCATAGCACCCTAAGATTGGTCTCTTCGAATTGAGATCGTAACAAGATCAAATTCAGCATAATTGAGCTTCTACAAAAGCACTATATAAATATTTGGTAACACTTTATAATAACTATCTGTTATAACTAGTTAATAGCTCATTAGTAAACTGATAATTAATGAATCATTAATGACATGTTGTTAACAGTTTGTTAAGGATTTATAATAATGGTTGTAGATAATTAATATATCATTAATAAACTGTTAGGTAATGAGTTATAGTTAGTGATTTATGACGCTACCTACTAAATGAGTAATAGATCATAAACAAGCAATTAGTAAAATACTAGTGACTTTTTGAGTATCAATTAATAGTTTATATATATTATTGGAACATTATTCTTAAGTTGCAACTATTACTCAATAATTAACCGTTTACTAATGATCTATTAACTAGTTATAACGGATAGTTAAGTGTTAGCAAATAGGGTAGGTAATATTTTATGATATAAAAAAATAAAAGTAAAGAAACATGTAGTGTTTAAAAAATTACAATATACTAATAACAAAATAGTGAGTAGTGCACGTAAAAAAAAAAAAAAAGCTGCTGCTTAGTCTCCTGATTAGTCCTTCAACAAAAAACATCGTCACTTTTTTCAAAGTTTGCATGTAAGCAAATATTTTGAGAAATTGCGAAATGTCAACTGAGGTCAGCTCCTGTCGCTTGAAGAAACAAGAAGCCCACATGCTGTAGTCTGCAAAATACAGTTAGCCGCAGAGAGCGAGCCTAAATACGATACATTTCTCCCATTGGCTCTGTGCTGACAAACACAGACTATTAATATGATGAGCTAATATCACCTAACTGCATTGCCTGACAAGTCAAATGTCTGATGATTAATGATGATGAACAAAATGAACTTCAAGACTGATACTTTTTTGGGGGGGCGGGCTCATCTCAGCTCTCATGTGGTATCTCAACAGATAATCTTGGTGTAATTTGGGTTTTCTTACCCATCTCTCCAGGTATGACATAAGGGGCTTGATCTCGAAGACACTCCTCATCAGACACCTCCAGGGGGGGACTTTGACGTCCATGCTCTTCATCATCAGTGCTGTGCTGGGACACGTGTGTAGGATACACAGCCCGTGGGTAGAATGTGACCTTCCAAACAGGAGACAAGTTCCCTATAGTTAACAATCTTATAATAAGTCTCATTAAATACTGTAATAATATGGCATAAAGGGATCTATTAGTTATAAACATCTCCAATAGGAGTAATCAATGTTTTCGGGTTCCATGTTCCATGTCCAGGTTCCTACACAGTAAATTTTGTAGAGTAAATTTGACTTTATTTAGAGTGGGACCAAATAGACTCAGTTTTAGAGTAGGCTAATATTTACACTTGGAAGAGAGTAAAATAAAGAATTGATCAAATAAATAAAATAGAAGTCACCCAAGGGTTGAAGAACGTACTCAGGACCTTCAGCTTGGAAAACAGCTGATCTACTCCCTGAGCCACGCATCTCCTGCTGTGTGTTGGCTTATCGCTCATGTTCGCTGGAATTTTCGTAACTCCAAGACCAAAAACTATGTTTTTGTTCTCCTTTTGGATATAAGCAAACAGTAGGAGGTGCATAGCTCAGGTGGTAGTGTGGCAGTCTCCCAAGCTGAAGGTCGTGAGTTTGTTCATCAACCCTTGAGTGATGTTTATTTTATTTATTTGATCAATTCTTTATTTTACTCTCTTCCAAGTGTAAATATTAGCCTACTCTAAAACTGGGTCTATTTGGTCCTACTCTAAATAGAGTCAAATTTATTCTAAATAGAGTCAAATTTATTCTAAATAGAGTCAAATTTACGGTGTATGGACAACATAGAATCCTTAACGAAACTTACTATTAATGCTTCAGGAATGTGGGAGGAAGTTGGAAAACCCAAATTGTGAACTCAACACAAAAAGGCCAAAACCAAGAATTGAGTCAATTCTATTTATATAGTTCTTCATCACCAAAATAGTCTGAATGTGCTTCGTGAGCTCACACATCACAAAGATCAACAACATCCTCTGGTCTATGTAGGTTTAAAAAAAAAAAGGAAAATATGGACAATGCATGATTCATTTTCAACATGGATCATTTTGCAGATGCGTTCTGCACAGTGCTTCCTAAATGAGCGCAAAACTACAACTGTCTTGTCGGGATGATAAAAAAAGGGCAGTAGTGGTTAGTTCAAGTTAGTTAGTTAGCTAGTAAACATTTAACATCCCTCACTGGCCATTTTGCTTGTTCATGTTAAATAATTGCAAGAAAATATTGCATATTGCCCATTTTTCCCATTACCCATTATTTAATACATGATTTGTTGATGTACAAAGTTTACTAGTTTGTAAAGTTGAAGAAAATCTAATATTTGATGCCTTGCTGCAAAGTCAAAATCCAACTACATATTCAATGCTTTATCTACATTTTAAATTATTCAGTCGATTTAGAATATATTTACGAATGATAGCATTAGAGAGAACTGTTTGAATGTATTGTGATTGATATTTTGTTATTCTTATTTTTGTAAATTTTACGTCAACATTCACACGCAAAAAATCAAATGATGGCCATCGTAATGCAATTTGATTAGATCAGGTTGAGGATTAAATATTCATTGAAGCCCCTGTGTGATATTGCTATAATGCCTCCTTCAACTTTGCTTTCTATTTTTTTGCTATTTAGAAGAAATATTTGTTCCAAAAGTAAAAGTTTCAAGCATTTCAACAAAAAAGTTCAGTTAGGGATTTTGTCAAAAGACCAAATGAAATTGCACCAAGTTTCAGAATGTCCTCACAGGATGAAATGAAACCAAAATGTATGTTTAGAAACACAGAAAGTCTTGTGTCAAACTGGGAATTTTATTGTGTTTCATTGTGCAATCTTATTCTTCCCAACTCTTGTCTTGACATTAGCCAACAATACAATTTACTGATATCAGTATCAGCTATCTCCATACACAAACTGGAGATGAATTTGTAACACATGATGACTTGTCAGGCTTTTTCATTTTAGCATGTGAACCAGTTTCTTGTTTGTTTTTTTGTTTTGTTTTTAATGAGAATACGTTCAGTGACATTTCGTAACTTACTGGTTGCTGTAACATATGCGAATGCGCCCCAAGGTTTGGATCCAATAGATTTTCTGGATCATAGCGCAAGACCTCGTGTCGAATTAGACCGGGCGGGTGCAGAGATTGCACACTTTGCAGCTCTGTGAAGTTTGCCTCTTGCAGGTTTTCAAACTCAATCGGGTGTACGTGAGTGTGAGGGTGATAGTCCCAGTGATCTAATTAGAGAACACAATGAAAAATGTTAGAAAGTTAGAAAAACACATACCGTTATTCAAATAAACAGTTGGTGAGATTTTAGTTGGAACAAGCACAGTGGGATTATATTAGAAAATAATATTACTTATTTCAGTCCTGGAAACATTTTTTTTAAATATTATTTTTCTTGACTGGATTTTAATACTCAACCAATTTAATGTAAATATTAAATATGCAAACTATAAAAATAAAGAAAGCATAAGAAAAATATTGTTAATTCACCCTTTGTCTAAATTTAATAGATTTCAAAATGTATTATGTAGAAATGATTTTTTTCCCCACACAGTGATGAGTCGTACTTATTTACACTTCAGTGAATTTTTGTCTTTGGAATATTCAAAACTGTTGCTACCAAGAGAAAGTCAACAAAACCCCATGGGGCAAAATTTGCTCTATGTCTGTAGTTGCAGCAGACCAAAAAATAGCATCTGTTTCCTGTGCTCTTCAGCTGCACACGTCGTATTCACCTTATGTACAACCAAAAATAAATATTTTTCAACATAATTCATTTTAGAGAAGTAGAATTTCTCATCAGGTTTCAATGTATTATTTCTAATTCATTTTGTAAAATATTTTAGTTAATATTGTATATTTGTTATATTAAAACAACATCCAGAATAACAAAACATGTTAAAGTACCTTTTTTTTTTTAATGAAAAAAAAAAAAAAGTTGTGAATTGTTGGATTAAAACTGACCTGCCTGCATCTCAGTATCCAGAACATATGGACTATAATATTCTGGCATTGGATGTCTGTAGATCTCGGGATCATACATTTCTTCGGAGGACTGCAAGATTGAAATGTAACAATCATCAGTGAAAAATAGTGTTGAAACGTACATCAACAAAGTTCATTTGTAGTCAATATATTGAAAATCCCTTTTGTAATAATCACACATTCACATACTATATGTCAATATTTGTATCAGGTAATAGAGTATACTATACATGCATTTGTGTTTACTTCAATAAAATAGAAGTTGTGATTTTTTGTCTGTTTGCCGCTGCTATTCTGAAACTCTCAAGAACTTTGGATTTTCATTTTCATGTCTGTAGTAAAAAAGACTGTTAGAGTTGGCATCCTGTACACGAATGAACTACAACTTATGATAATTCATCAAATATAAGATGATAGAATAGGTTAATTTTGTGTCTCTTTTGTTTGTAGTACAAAACACACACAATGTTAAAAAAAAAAAGAAAGTAAATGAGAACAAGTATATATTTTAACAATGTCCTCACACTTTGAAAGACAATTTAAAAAAAAGATGTGATACTTACAGGTGTAACGAGGTAACTCTCCATTCTGTACGAATGCAACATGGGGGCTTCTTCACCAACGAGTGGGCTCAATGACACGCCGCAGACCAAAAGCTCTCACAAGCTTTCAAAACTTTTGCTGCACCATTGCACAATGTTTCAAAATTTCCTCTCATTTAACGATAACCAAAACATGTCCCCCTGTCTCTCTTATTGTGTCGTTGACGTCCAAGAGGCCTTCGGCGGGATCAAATACAAGTCAAAAATAAGCAAAGGCTCAATGTTTGCCCGTCAAGTTAAAAAGGAACTTTTAACTTCTGTAAAATTTGTGAGGGTGGGAGGATCTGTGGGAGTGTGTCGGCTGCTTTAGGGGAGCACGCAAAACTTCACATTTATCACCGGCTCTATATTGTCGCCTCCCTCGGTGGCCAATCATAAGTGGCCGTGTCCACCTAAACATCTCCCATTCACAGGTCATCTCATCATCTAATACGCTGCTAAAATGGCTCAAGTCAAACGCTATACTGTACTGTAGTTCAGAAGTCTGTATCGTTAGATGTAATGCATTGGATGCTATTGGTAGAAAAATATACACTGTATATAATATCCATACTTGTCTTCTATTGGGCATTTATCAAATGGCACCTGCTTTGAAAAATTATCCCAAAATTATCAAAAACAAATAAGAAACCAAAAACTAAGCTCCACTTAATTCCACACTAAAACCTCTGCGCCCTTTTTCAACCTTAATTTCCCTCCCTACAAAGGTTTGCAATGTGCAATTACACCCATATAATCACACACATACCCGCACATGACTGGAAGATAAGATGAAGCAACAGTATCAGTTTTGGAGGTTGTGATTATCACAAAGGAGATACAGGAGTTTCAGAAAATGCCAAAGGGGATATAGCCCCTGCTCGCTACCTCCTTTTAACAAAGAAACATGCATGCATACCTTGGTTTGTGAGGATGTTACACTGAAAGACTGATAACACTTCGTTACCCAATTTATTCTTTCGAATATCCTGTCCACAATTCTCCTGTTTTATTAAGTGCAATATTTGTTTTTTATATTTATTGTCCTGTTCGCTCTTTGTAATTGTGGCTGTTTGTGGTCTTAGTGGACTCCCAAAATATCTATTTATTTATTATTTGCTTAGTTCCCCCCCCCCCCCCCCCGCTCCACACACACACACACACACACACACACACACACTTATTTGTGAAATGTTTGGGCATTTTCAAAAAATCTAAATCTTATTGGAAATCTAGTTAGCAGAGTTAGCATTGTGACAAAGCAGTAAGCAAATGTGTCCAATTTTTCTACTGAGGGCTTCGTCTCAAACAAAAAAGAATTCAGCATTTATAAAAATCTGATATACAATCGAGGCCAAACTTATTTCATGCCCTAACCACATTTGCAGCAAAGGTTGCATGGAAATCCTGAAGTGCATCTTTTTGAGACTTGTGAATGTCATTGGAAACTGAGAGACAAAAAACGTTTTTTTTTTCAATAATATGTTTTATTTGCCCCTTTAAGTCGAAACACATTCTGATTGCATTTGTGGTTATGAATGTAAAAGGGGGAAAAGATTTAAAAAAGAGAGCAATGATGATGACATGTTGACTCGCTAAGACTTCTGAATGAACAATACTGAGCTCTCCAAAAAAAAAGGAAAAAGGAATTAAGCAGCTAAATCCAGTCATTTTTATCCATCTCAGTGGTGGCCATTTTGCCACTTGCTGTCGACCGAAAACGACATCATAGTGCCAAAGGGCCCAATCTCTATGTAAAGTATTTGTAGGTAACATGGTGTGAATATGCTGGCTATATGCAAGGAAAGGATTATTTTCCAGCTTCCAGGAATTGTGCACAGATAGATCCTTGCCAACCCAATGCCGTACCCGCTGTCTGCCGTCTGTCCAGTAGCGTGTAAATTAACTGTGAAGAGAGCCCTCCTCCAAAGTGTCCACATAAATCAACAACATACTACAGTCAGGTTGAGACCTCTGTTAGGCCAACAAACACTCACCCTAGTGACTGTTTCCGACTAGAAATAAAGTATTATATGAAATGTTTAGATATGGGATGTTGTGGTTCCATCTGCTCTGTGTTTGTGAGGCCTCGCAGAAGTATTGGCAACTTGTCTGAAATGATATCTGCACAGTTTAAAGCTGGCTTTTATTCTGAAGGATCCAAGGAACAGCACAGCAATAATCATACATTTATCAGCATTTTGACATGACTCAACTGTCAGGTGAATGGATTATTTCGGCAAGTGCTCACTGGGACAATTTTCAACACATTTGTGGAGAAACTTTAAATTTGTAATACTGTATAAGCTTTTTGGCTGCAGAGACAGCACTTTAAAAAAGGACCTTTTATTTTTGCAATCAAGCTTTTACGGTCAAAAACTGGGTGTGTATTACTGTTTATTTACAACTTGATGACTGTGAATTAAACAATACTTTTTTCTTTTTTTTCTTTTTTGTAATCGTGACAAAATGATTGTTTATGCTTGAAACTGGCCTTTCTATGACTACAATTCAGGACAAGAAGTTAGGTTTCAAATATAAGAATGTTCATGAAGCAACAACAATTGCTTTAAGTCTAAAATATTTGAATTACTTTGAATATCAATTCAGTTGTAGCATCATTTGGTAAATGGAATGCTTCTATTGGACGTTTCGTAATTACCTGTTCAACTCTATTCTTTGGTTTTGTTTGTAAAATGAGCAAATACTAAGTATGCTGCAAAGATGATGAAGTACAGTAAGTGGCATATATATACGTACATGAGGGCATCAAGTGATAAGCTGAGTATAACAGCAAACTCATGGACGATTTCTGTTGTTGCTCCAGGCATGAGTCATCTTGGCTTTTGACATACAAAGCATTTGCAGTACAAAGCAGTTGACAAGTCTATCTAAAGAATAAACGAACCACAGTTAATTGAATTGAGAAATTTCAGCTTGGACAATTGACGACATTATACAACGCATACAGTTTACATTTTGAGGATATCACAACTATAACAAGATCATTTTAGGCAAGTATTTTTTTAAGCCATAATTCTTTGCAAGAAATAAATTCAATAAACACATACATTAAGATATCCGATAAAAATTATGTCACAAAAAACAACAAATGGTTCAATATTGTTCTAGTATACATTCCTAAAATAGAGTAACAGTACAATTCTATCCAAATCTTAAATTAATCATTTCTACAGTAGTATATGTAAAGTGTCTTCTATGTGAACTGTGCAGAATACAAAGCACAACAACAGAGGCATAAAGGCAAAATGAGGAAGTGGAAACTTTTATTTTGGATTCGGTTCTATGAATGTCTTACAATGAATCCGTGTACTTTTCACAATGGTCGGACGATACTTGAATAAGAGTTGGATCTCTTCTTAGATTTGTTTTCTCTGTTACTGAAGAGAGGAAGTAAAAACAGATAAAACAAAGGTTTAACTAGATTCTATATAACCCCCCCCCCAAAAAAAAAAGACTTTTAAGTTTAAAAAATATTACAAATGAGAACTCAAATTGTTGTGAAAAATGTCTGCCTTTTTTTACATTACATTGAGAAAATATAATTACAATCTAATGTGAAATACAAATAGACAAAAATGAACAAATTCTTACACATTTTGTTGTTCTTGCACTACAATTTTTGCACAGATAAATGTAAACCTTTTGAGATTAAAAACCACACAAACAACAGGGTAATGTATAATAATAGTGCCAGGTGCAGCAAAAAGTTTAGCGTAGGTTTGTGAATGACCAATAAACAATACTATTGTCAGAACTAGCAGGCCCCAGAATATCATTTTGCTTCAGGCCCCATGTGCCTGTAGGTCGGTTTTGTGTATAAGTGTAAATATAATAAAGACTATAGTAGATCTAAGGCAAAACATCCTGTTTCCACAAAGCTCACAGTGTAATCATTGCATTTACAATATAATCAATGTAATCAATAGTTCAACGTCTGATTTGTTGACAAAATGTTCACCTGTATTTTTCTACCAGACTCAGTTTACAGGGAAATATATGTTTAAAAACATTTTGTTCTTAATACAAGTTTGTTGATACGAAATTTGGCATTTAAAGCTTGTGTAATGTCTTATATTTTTTCAAGCACACTAGACGTTACACTGACGTACTTGTAACTCGATAGCAGTAGCTGTGACCAAGCATTGTTTTTTTTTGGTTTGTTCTCTAAAATATGTACTTCTCCGTTTTCAAACAAAATGACAAGATTAAGCTCTCTGGTTGCTGCAACATACAAACAGTTGTGTTACCCTTACCCTTGTGGGTTTTGGGGGGGCGGCCAGTGTGGAGGTGTTATTGTTATCACTAGTTTAGTAAATTCATTAAGATGATAATATGCAGTGAAAAAACACAGTCCAGATATCACATTTGGTCAGTCACTGCGAATGACATTTAGTAACAGTATCTATCTATCCGTCAATGTTCTTTAAATAGTGTTTTTGATTTTTTTCACCATAACAGTCAACAAATGTACGTATGTCATTACACTCTCCGTTGCAATAAATATATCAATATACTGACGGCAGCTGTCAAAATTTTATGACAACACATAATGGATTTAGCCCATCATTCAGACGTCAAAGAAGCTGGAAACATACTCAACGTAATACGCCGCCTACGCTAAGGCAAACTTCAAAATAAAGCTTTACCAAACAATACATTGACGCCAATGCAAGCCTTGGTGGGCTTTTACTTTTAAGTCGGAATGCGCGGTGACATGACCACCAGCTTGACTTGACTTTTTGACGTGTTGCCTTACATATCAAATTTTTTATTGAAATTATATGTTTTCTACCAACATTATAACAATGCCATCCCGAAAGTATATTTAATCGCTCATTTCTGACACTAAGAAACCTCTAGTTAATTGCGCCATTATTGTAAGATACGGCGCAAGTCTCCGACGTTAGTGGTACCAAAAGTAGTCCTTACCCGCTAGACCTTAACCTCTAGTTTGTGTTTAGGGCGTTATAAATAAATTTTAACTTACTTACTTACTCACTTACTGTAACTTCGGTCCATTACGCATTCAAAGCTAGTGCTTTTTTTTTTTATAGCGAAGCCTTGAAAAACATACAAGGACATATTTTTTTCCAGGCTTCGCCTCATTAAGTACTCGCCGAAAATGTGGTTCTGTCAACATCGGCCCGTCACGGGCAAAAGCTTCCACATTTTAAGCCGTACCTTTTATTTTTATTTTTATTTTTTAGTGAAGCCTCAGACGATGGTTTTCCGTATGCGTATTTTTAAAAAAAGTGATAAACGGACGTTTGGCTTCTACTCTTTGAGGAGATCCTTGAATACACCTTTTAATTGCACTTTGTCTTTTTCATTATTAAAAAAAAAGATAATTGAAGTTTGTCTTAATTTATTTTATAAAACACCTTTGCCAATAAAAAATAAAACAAACAAGCATTCAACTCAAAGTGTCAAATATAACCGTTTAGATTTTAGGAACAGAACTTTAATCAATTAATACCTTGTTATTTTATACATGGACCATGAATATAATAAATGGTACTTTGTTTATTTCACAAGTTTATTCTTCTTTTTGTATTTAATGGGCAAAAGTGAGACAAAGTACTATTTATCTAGTTGATTGAGTCATAATCTGTGACTCAAATCCATGATCCTTTGCAAACTGTCACTTTTGTGATCTTTTGCTACCACCGTCAGTACTTAATCTCTCCTGTCCTGTTTGTGGGGGCGCTAATTCCCTAATTGGCGGTAAAGCGGTGGTGAAGAACTGGTGTCTACACACTATTGGCAAAGAAGAACCGACGACAAGCTTTCCACTGTCACTCACATATTGAATATCTTTATATATGGTTACGAACATTTCTGACAATATATTGAATATCGTAGATACCGTGTATCATGATATTATCATTGTCGTGGAGCACATAACTGTATCAAATTGTGAGTTACCCATATCGTCTCACCCCTACTGTACAGACGTGATATTTTTCATGGTGAATTCTAAATGTGCTAGTAACAGGCTGTGGGATCGTTATCTGCATGAACATGAAATGACATATTCTTACTTAAAAGATTGTGTTTGATTGGATGGGTGGATAGTTTTCATCAGATCATCAACCCTAGGCAGGCGCTACTGTTGGCGCACAGTCACCGTGGTGTGGTTTGTACTTCAGAAGGATTGTGTTTTAGCATTTGGCCACAACACTACATTTACCAAAGACAGAGAAATGTGGACAATAAGTCAGTTTTGCAACATCTAATACCCCAGTACACCAGCAAGCTGCATTGCATTGAGAAACAAGGACAGCCAGCTTTCAGTGTTAGTCACTACTGTATATTAGGGCGGCTCAGCTTGTAACTGAAAAGTTACAATGATTGCAAATAGTCTGTTGCTTGATGATTGCAAATAGCTGTTTGATTACTTGTGAATACTTTTAACCATTTAAGTGGAATGTTTGTATGAATATGGTGGCATCATTGTTTAGAATGGTGTGTTCAGCACACTGCCTTCATGTGCCCATTCTGCGCCCAATTTTAACATTATTTCTTTGCAACAAAAAAGGGGTGGGGGGTTGTATGTACTTGAATGGCAGTGTGTTGAAATGTAAATTGTCTTTGGAATTTGTATGCATGGGTTTTAAAAATCAAACGGTATTAACACACATTCACACATTAAATAGGTTGCTACGTATTTTTCCACTTTTGTGTTAAAATGAAATGTGTCCCCCAAAAAAGTACCCTAAGTGATAACTAAAACTATACTCAAAATAATAATAATTGTAAAATGCTGGTAACACATTGTTAAATATAAATGGCAAAATAAATCAAACAATGAGTAAAGGGGAACTAAACCAACGATAATAACGAATCGGATTTATATAGTGCTTTTCTAGACACTGAAAGACGCTTTACAACTAGGGCTGGACTGGCTGTCGGGCAAAGCGGGCATATGCCTGGTTGGCTGGCAATTTCAGGGGCCGATGAGGTGCAATTCATTAACTCTCTCAATACATATGACATACCAATACGTCATAAGCGTCATAGTCGCCGCGTACACATGACGTATCAATACGTCATAAGCAGGAGGGTCTGGCGCAGCTTCTGACTGAAGGATTATGCTTGACTGCAATGTTATTTAAAAGAAATGGCCAGCAGGTGGCAGCAAGTATCAGATCAGCCAGTATCACACAAGGATCTTGTTGTAGAAGAAGAGAAGCAGGAAGTGTAGATTGGGACTGAGAGTGTCGTCTGTTACTACTACGATGTTGTAAAGCAGCGGGGAACAGCGGACTGAGCGGAGAGGAATTGGGAAATAAGCGATCGGCAGAACAAAACAGTTAACCCTGCAGGATTGCTTTATGGCTTAAAAAAAAAAAACATCCTAATCGGCTCATCAAAGCATAACGGAGGCGCTCGACCTGCTGCACGTCAAGGAATGACGCTTTGTCGCAAAAAGCAACCGTCGAGCGATTTCAAAGGTCACGTCGACCCCTGGACGACTGGATGCTGCGGCAGAGCTGCATTTAGACCCGCCAATTGCTTATTTTTATGTGCAATAAATTGTTATTTTGCTATCAAAAGCACTTTTTGGAATGTTGTTTTATTGCATTATTTAGATGTTTGAGCTGTCACAGAAGAATAAATAGTAGCGTTGTGCTTGAAATGTTTGTTTTACAAAAAGCTTATTTTCTACGGGTTTTTTTTCAGGAATTGGACTTTTGACAAAACTTGGCTAAATTCTAACCCTGCTAACTAAAGAACGAATGAAACTAGAAATACACTTCTTTTTTTATGATGAAAGAAGAGATTCTAATCTTTCTTTTGGTATGTAGGTAGGCTACTAAGCGTTAGTGGCTATCTTTTTTTTTCTTTTTCTCTCCGAGAGAGCTCAGTATTGTTCATTCGGTAATCTTACCGATTCGAGGTTGTCAGGAGACCCGAGGAAGGATCAAAGAAAAGAAAGGACACTGAAATCCAGCACCGACCAGACATCACCTATTACCCACCGGGTTACCAACCAGAATCTTTTCACCAACCACAGAAACATCTAAATTCCAGTGGCTATCTGGCGCAATTGCGAGCTACTTCGTAATATTAGAGTGAAAAGGACATGAGAAAAAAATCATCCTAGTCCTGCCAGAGGTGGGTAGTAACGAGTTACATTTAGTCCATTACATTTACTTGAGTAACTTTTTGAGAGAAAGAAAGTACTTCTAAGAGTAGTTTACCACACAATACTTTTTACTTTTACTTGGGTAGATGTATGAAGAAGAAACGCTACTCTTACTCCGCTATATTGGGCTACACTAGAGTCGTTACCCACCGCATACATTAGATTTACCGTATTTTTACATAAGCGCTCCACTTGACTGACTGTGCGGGAGCATTTCCGCGGACACGTTGCTTATTTATAGGAAATGCAGCCATGAGTGAAGACTGGCAGGCATGATGAGAACCTGAAAAAGTCAAATGAAAGATGACGTCTTAGTGCTTTTGCTGTAAGAAACTGCCATCTATAGTTGTCAGACTGAGAGGCAGCGCCGAGCGAGTTAAGCCACAATTTGTGAATGGATTGTGCATGCTTGGGATATCGTGTCTGCTTGCACTGTTGTTCTAGCTCAAAAAGTGTTTGTTTTTTTTAAATGTTTTTTTTTTATAATTTGAAGATGCCAGCATTTGCACATAATTTTATGTCTTGGTCTGACATCGTTTTTAAAATATAAATCAGTCTTCATGTTCAAGCAGTGACTCAGTACTTGAGTACTTGAGCGAATACTTTTTTGTACTTGAGTGATTTTTTTATGGCTACTTTTTACTTTTACTTGAGTAATATTATTTTGGAATAACACTACTCTTACTTGAATACAATTTTTGGCTACTCTACCTACCTCTGGCTACTGTTCCATGTATCGGTCTTTTTCACATAAAAAATAGAGCTGTCAAATTATTACATTTTTAATCAGATTAATCACAATTTAGAATTTTGATTCATCATGATTAATCGCTTACCATAATCAAAAAGGGTTTTTATAAACATTTTTGCCCGCCAAATTTGAACAGCACCTGTTATGTGTTAATTCTTTCTGCATTTAATGTTATCAGGATGTCTTCAACATTTTTTTTTTGATCCACTGCACATTCTCATCCTCCTCTTTCTAATCAGTTAATTACTTGCATAATTTAAAATGGACAAAAAGACCCCGATATTTTGACATAAACAACTATTCTGAACGTCATATGCAAACATTAATATTAAATGCTTTACTTTAATGCATGTAGTTATGTTTATTGATTTGGTTTGTCGAATAACATTTGAGCAAGAACAATGGAAACCTTTAACAAGCACTAACATTTACAGTATACTGTATGTATTTTCTTTCTTTCTATGAGTCCTCTTAGGCAGTAATGCTCTCAAAACGGTCACTTTGTAATTCTCAAATGACAGCAAAATTGCAAAACCCATGAAGCTGACATCGACACTTTTTATCACGAACGTTCGGAGTCTCCCGAGTTGGAGTTTCAGAAGCTTCGCATGCAACGCAGGATCACGAGATTGTGCCCACGCAGGTTTGCATAGGGGAATGACACGCATGACCACTGACTGAGGAAAACAGGATACAGGCAGCGTCGCAACAGGAAGTGTTGCGCTCCTCCTCTGCAGAACATCAGTTTAGCCAGACTGAGTGCTGGTTGATGTCCAAACTCTGAAAATCCTGTGGTAGTGCACATATTTCGTAATCACTATTCGCTCAACATTTTCGCTTAAGAAATACAGTTAAAAAAAAGAAAAAAGAAAGTATGTTGAAAGCATATGAAAACTTAAGTTGACATCACATTACTTTATATTTTTATAGAACATTTTACTTTTATCAGTGCTTGTCCTTGTTTAGCATCGAGCATAAAGTTAAACCCACATGGAAAATGTCTCATCTTAATGTCATGCAGTGACATTTTTTAATGTTTTGATATCACTATGATACATGGAGGATTAGCAGTAAATAAGCTTGTTTGATTTTGAGTTACAGTGCATTGTTTGACATTAAATTCTACACACTGATTTTAAATTCACAAAATTTACTGTCTTTGAAGTTGTCACTCATTTTGTTGCGTGTGGTTAAAGTCATTAAAAGTACAATATTATGCTTAAGCATTAATAATAATAATAATAATAATAATAATAATAATAATACAACTGGTTGGAAAAAATTGTGTACATGGTTGTAAAGTGAGTAAGATGCAAGTTAAACACTACTAAATAGATGACAATGGAATAGACAAATGATTCTAAAAGATCAGAGTGCCCCTCCAAGGTAACGCCCTCACAGTCTGTCTTAAAGAACAAAAGTTATTTGGTCTTACCAGTTTGCTGTGTAAATCTTCCAGCGGACAGCTGATACGTTCCCACAAAAGTCACTTCGTTAACTACTGGAAGCAAATTGCCAAAGGTGGTTGAAAAATGCAGCTTTCTATATATCTCTGAATTAGCAGGGGAACTAAAAACTTCCTTAATTCTGCCAATTTAGGTTGAGTACCATAAGGCTTCTTCTCCTATTTCTTCTTCTTCCTTATTAAAACAAGAAGGTGACAAACTTCCTACAGAACATGTTGTTTCAGGCTGTCAGTCCACAGGCAACCTCTGACAGTATTACTGGTTAACTTTACATAGAAGTGCAATGTTTTTTGGGGGGGCAATGTAAATAAAATAACTGTTTGACTTTTTTTTTTTTTAAGAAAGATGTTTTATGATATGGATCATCTTTTCCAGTTCTTGATGAAATTAACAAAGAAAGAATGCTATAACAGAAATAAATAATCAGAATTTGTACTAGCAGTAGTAATTTTGAAAACAAATCAGCCAGTTGTTTTGCCATAAAATTAATTCCTCATCCAGAACTTTCTTCATGGTCTGAAATACCATCTAGTTCAAATATGATTGTTTTTCCACATGTACAGTACATATTATGGCAACTAGACTATGTTTCGTTTCTGTGGATGGACAGCACACAAAGAAGACCGCTGTTGTTGACTGACACTCAGCAAAGGTTTCAGTGGCCATTATTTGTTTCACAATGACATGGAACAGTTGCCTGACATGCGTTCCTGGGGACATCCAGCTCTCTCACTTCTTATTCCTGATTCCTCATTTTCTCTGGACTCCACGACACCAACCCTCAGCCAAGGCCGTGGATATTAATAGACAATTGTGAATCACACGGCACATGGACGAACAATCACGCATGCGACCAAAAAAAAAGAGAGCGAGAGAGATGAACCAAAGATTGCAAGTAACAAGCATAGGCTACTGCTCTAAGAAGTTATTATAGCTTATTTTAACACACTGTTTCCTGTTTACTTGATGGTCAACTTGCAAGAACTTTAAAAAAAAAAATGCACATTTAGAAATGTATACCATATAAGGCTTTCAGCACCTATCCCTCTAAACAACCAAGTTCCAAGTTCCTCTTTTTTCATGTTGCTTAAGCCAGACAAGGATGACTCAGTGCGGATATTAATCATGTGTGTGTGTGTGTGTGTGTGTGTGTGTGTGTGTGTGTGCGTGTGTGTGTGTGTGTGTGCGTGCGTGTGTGTGTGCGTGTGTGTGTGTGTGTGTGTTTTTTTGCTGTTTTTATCTCACACTAAGTCCGGAAGAGTATTTTTTTTTTTATTAGAATACATTTTTAAAAAACTTTACAAGTAAAAGAACATCAACACTTATGCCCTTAATTAAACTGACTCTAAATGCAACGCGGATCTATTTCTTCAAATTGTGTTATATTATATTGTATTATGTTGTATGTACAGTATCATGAATTACACTTATTGTAGTTGAAGTTTCCAATGCATCCATGAATAATTTTAATGATACTGTACTCACTGTATCTTGTCTGCTCTCAGTATAGTGAATTGCTATTGCATACACCACCTAGTGGCCAGAAACGCTGAGATGCAAACTAACCATGGCAACAGGGGCCCATGTATGTCCTTACCTGTGAGTTAACCTTTTCGCCATAATGGCCTGCTCTCTTGACTCGTTGGATGACCACGGCAAATTACCCGGTAACTTGCTCACATGTCCCAAATATTTCTATAAGTAATTGATACAAAATTTTCAATCAGCTACACTGTATGTGCTTCTGAAACAAATGTTTTAATAAGAAGCCTGCTGACGTCTCAATGTTATTTTTCTACCCACTCATCAATGAATAAAATAACAGGGGGTTGTTTTTGTATCTTTTTGGGAGGGGTAGTCACATTAACAGTAATGTACAACTGATAGAGAGATGGTTTGGAAGCAAAATAGAAAATACAAGTCAACACATGTAAGAGTAGTACAGTAGAAAAGATACAGTTATCAATGGTAAACAATTATCAAATAAAAATAATAAAAATAAAACTCCTTAGAACAGTGTTTCCAAACCATTTAATATTTGTTTCCAAGATAAATAAATATCTTCAGTTATTTCATAATCTCGTCATATAAAATATGAAAGGATACATATAGTAAATAAATTTTTCTCCACAATTTAGTATCTTAAAAATGTGTCTTTGAAATGCTTTAGTCAGAAATAATCAACAATCAAGAATTATAGCTTACCTTACACACCTTTTTTCTTTTTTAACCCTTGCTAAAATTAGCCATTTTTGAGTGGGTGGTTGCGTTTCATGCAAATGATATGAACTACACGGTCAAAATATAGAGTAAGGAATGTGTTGCTTTGCTGACTGGTAGCAGAGCCAGGAGGTAGCTATTTGTTGAGCCTGAGTCTCCCCAAAAAAATTACATCAGTTTTAAAATCTATATTCAATTGAATATGTTTGAAGGGAGCTCCTAATATTTTGCTAGACAATAGATTATGTACAATAAATTTTACTTTAAACAGAGTCTACTTGGTCCCACTCTAACAGAGCAACATTTACACAGAGACAGAGAGAGAAAAAAGTCACTCAAGGGTTGAGGAACAAACCCACAAAATCAGATTGGGAGAGCCATCCAATCTACTCCCTGGGCCACGCAGCTCCTCCTGTGTGTTAGTATAGTGCTCGTGTCAGCTGGAATTTTTGTAACTCAAGAGACTAAAACATTTTTGGTCTCCTTTTGGGTATAAGTAAAGAGTAGGAGCGGCATAGCCCAGGTGAGTCTCCCAAGCTAAAAGTTGTGAGTTTGTTCCTCAACTCTTGTGTAACTTATTTTTATTTTAAAATAAATTTGTAAAATGTTGTCAAAATCTTTCCTTGGAAAATTTCCTTAGAATTTCTGAGTGAAAAATCTTTAATAGTTTTTTTTTAAGTATAGGCACGTTTTCTTGTACATTTTACTCTGTTTAAAGTGGGACCAAATTGACTCAGTTTAGAGTAAAATTTACTCTACAAAATTTAGTAATATCTCAATACAGCAATTTTGACGATCTACTTACAGATGGAAAATCACCTGTGATCAAGTAAATCAAAATGTTTTTTGTATGATACTTTGTAAAGACTAATGTGCAACTCCATTGTCGAGGACATCACATATCTTGATACAGTACATGACAGTGACGCACAATTCCCGATACGCACGATGACAAGAAAAAATCTGTGAACTCTGCATGAATTGGTCGTTAAATGAAACACACCAGCTCAGGCTCCTTCCCTGCCAGATAGGTGACATTCCATGTCCCCAGAGCTAGCTTCAGTAGCCGGGGGTTGGACCACCAAGGCCCCGCCTCTGGCTGACCACCAGCCCCCCCCCCCGGCCCCTCCACAGATGGTGAGCCCATGGGAAGGGGGACCCACGTTGCCTTTCCAGGCTGTGCCTGGCCGGGCCCCATGGGTATAGGCCCGGCCACCAGACGCTCGCCTTCGAGCCCCGCCTCCAGGGGCTCCAGAGGGGTGCCCCGGTGACCCGCGTCCGGGCAAGGGAAACCGCAATCTAAAATTGACATTCATCATAGGGGTCTTTTGAGCCATGCTTTGTATGGTTGTATGGTACCTCACCTAGGGCCTGTTTGCCATGGGTGACCCTACCAAGGGCATGAAGCCCCAGACAACATAGTTCCTAGGCTCATTGGGACACGCAAACCCCTCCACCACGATAAGGTGATGACTCACTTATTGCCCCCCGGCTAGGCGCCTGTACGTTGGGGTTTACCCCGGTTAATGAGAGGATAGCCTCCCTCCGCCTTCGGGTGGAGGGGACAGGTCCTGACTGTTCTTTGTGCTTATGCACCAAACAGCAGCTCATCGTACCCACCCTTTCTAGAGTCCTTGGAGGGTGTGCTGGAGAGCACTCCCTCTGGGGACTCCCTCGTTCTGCTGGGGGACTTCAACGCTCACGTGGGCAATGACGGTGAGACCTGGAGGGGCGTAATTGGGAGGAACGGCCCCCTGATCAGAACCCAAGCTGTGTTTTGTTATTGGACTTCTGTGCTTACCACGGACTGTCCATAACGAACACCATGTTCAAACACAAGGGTGTCCAAATGTGCACTTGACACCAGGACACCCTAGGCCGCAGTTTGATGATCGACTTTGTAGTCGTGTCATCATATTTGCAGAAGCATATGTTGGACACTCGGGTGAAGAGAGGGGCGGAGCTGTCAACTGATCACCACCTGGTGGTGTGTTGGCTCAGATGGCGGGGTAAGATGCTGGTCCGACCTGGCAGACCCAAACGTATTATGAGGGTCTACTGGGAATGTCTGGCAGAAAATAAGAGTTTCAACTTCCACCTCCGGCAGAACTTCTCCCTTGTCCTGAGGGAGGCGGGGGACATTGAGTCCATTGTTGAGGCGGCTGATCGAATCCTCGAACCTGCTGGTGGACACCAGCGGTAAAAGATTGGGCCTTATTGGCCTGTGGGACTCCAGAGGCAGCTGACAGGTACCGGTTGGCCAAGCGGAATGCAGCTTCGTGAGGCAAAAACTCGGACATGAGAGGAGTTCGATGAGGCCATGGAAAACGACTTCCAGACGGCTTCGAAGAAATTCTGGTCCACCATCCGGCGTCTCAAGAGAGGAACGCAGTGCGCCAATAAAACTGTGTATAGTGGAGATGGGGTGCTGCTGACCTCGACTCCTCTGAGGAAGCAGTGTCTGGGGACTCTGAGGTGGGCTCCCCTATCTCTGTGGTCGAAGTCTCTAAGGGTTGGAAAGCTCCTCGTTAGCAAGGCCCCGGGGGTGGATGAGATCCGCCCGGAGTTCCTAAAGGCTCTAGATGTTGTGGGGCTGTCGTGGTTGACACGCCTCTACAACATTGCGTGGACATCGGGACAGTGCCTCTGGATTGACCGGAGGGTGTGTTCCAAATATAGAGGGATCACACTCCTTAACCTCCCTGGTAAAGTCTATTCAAGGGTGCTGGAGAGGAGGGTCTGTCGGGAAGTTGAACCTCGGATTCAGGAGGAGCAGTGTGGTTTTCGTCCCGGCCATGGAACAGTGGACCAGCTCTACACCCTCGGCAGGATCCTCCAGGGTGCATGGAAGTTAGCCCAACCAGTCCACATGTGCTTTGTGGACTTGGAGAAGGCGTTTGACCGTGTGCCTCGGGGAGTCCTGTGGGGGGTGCTTCGGGAGTACGGGGTACCCCCTTATACGGGCTGTTCGGTCCCTGTACGACCGATGTCAGAGTTTGGTCCGCATTGCCGGCAGTAAGTCAAATTTGTTTCCAGTGAGGGGTGGACTCACCCTTTCTGTTCATAACTTTTATGGACAGAATTTCTAGGCGCAGCCAAGGCGTTGAGGGGGTCCAGTTTGGTGGCCTCAACATTGCATCTCTGCTTTTTGCAGAGGATGTGGTGCTGTTGGCTTTTTCAAGCCGTGATCTGCAACTCTCGCTGGAACGGTTCGCAGCCGAGTGTGAAGCGGTTGGGATGAAAACCATACTGCTGTAGGTTGGAGCGGGAGCTCAACAGGTGGATCGATGCAGTGTCTGCAGTGACGCGGACTCTCTGTTTTTTTTACTGGACACAGTGTGGGAAAAATGTGGGAACTAGAATGGTTCCGTTTGAACTTGTACTGCGAGAGGTCGCAGCGACACAACGGCCTATCCCAATTAATTATGCATGCCAAAGAGGCCTAAGAGTTAATCGGAGTCAGGAGTCAAACAAACCAAGGTCTGATTTACTGAAGATCTGCATGTGCAAACTTTATTGGTCAAGCAAAACACACACATGGAAGCTAAACTTCTAACGGGGCAAACTAAGCATTGCGTCAGCCGAACACCGCATAGTTTACTTTTGCAACTTGTTGGAGGACTAGCCTTTATGCAAATAGATTCCTTTAGCATGTGCAATGCCTGAGATGAATTGCACTGGATGACTTTGCGTCTCTAAATAAGGTATGTGCAAACCACCAGTACACAAATCAATACTAGTGTAGCACAGGTAAAATGAGAGTTAGCAGGGAGAACTAATTAATTCATGTAAACATCTATGAACTACAAATCTAATTGTCATATTCTAATATAATCTAATAATCATGTAAGGGTTTTCTTTGCATCAGTCACAAGGAGTCATGCCATCTCATCTATCACAAATCTTTTTTTCACTCTGCTCTTCCTTGCATTATTTTCATTTCAGTGTACTGTGACGTTTGGGGTTGGCCTCTCCCTGAGCAATTTTCTGGGCGTGCTGTTCCACGTTTCCCAAGTCCTGTCTCCCTCTGTTGGCAATTGTTTTTCTACGTTTGTTGGACTGGTTGTGCTTGTTAAATTACCTCCGGTGCCCAATTTCCAGGTATTGATGGGGAAACAGAGCAATATTATAAAGTTTGATAAATATCCGGTGTTCCCATTTTTATGTTTTGTATTTGCCAAAATAATTCCCCAGGAAATAAACCCCCAAAACTCCAAAAAGCAAACTATTACTAAAGGCCAGACAGTAGACACTGTTGAGAGCTATTAATATCTTGGGACAATCTTATACAAGCTCAATTTTACTTGTCACTCAGACAATCTTCAAATAAACAACAGCAACAACTGTCCTGTCTGAGGAAACTTTCCAAGTTTCACACTGATAAGTCCTTGATGATTATATTTTATGAACCATACATTGAATCTGTGTTGACCTTCTCTCTCCTCTGCTGGTTTGGCAACCTTAACACCAAATCAAAAAAATGCACTGAGCAGAATAATTCATCTAAGCAGTAAAATATTGGGAGTTCAGGTATTGAGGGAAGCCAATGCCGTACTTTGAATTTGAGATGTTGCCATCTGGATCCGTCCGTCCGTCTTCTTCCGCTTATCCGGGGTCGGGTCGCGGGGGCAGCAGCTTTAGCAGGGAAGCCCAGACTTCCCTCTCCCCAGCCACTTCAGCCAGCTCATCCGACGGGACCCCAAGGCGTTCCCAGAACAGCCGAGAGACATAGTCTCTCCAGCGTGTCCTGGGTCGTCCCCGGGGCCTCCTGCCGGTAGGACATGCCTGGAACACCTCCCCAGGGAGGCGTCCAGGAGGCATCCGAACCAGATGCCCGAGCCACCTGGATCTCGGTTCAAATTTCTGAGGATCAAAAGCAACAGTTACAAGCATTATTTTGTTCCTTCAGCCATTTTTCTCTTAAACTCCGGACGGGAGAGGAGCCGTACCTGCTTAATTGTCTTTTTTTATTGATTTTTTATTAAATTGTTTGATTTGGTATGATCTATACAGAAATTACTGTTTGCACTGATTGCACTTTCCTTATTTGCACTACTTCTTAGCGTTGCTTCGGACGTTGTTGATTTTTTGCCAGTATATTTGTTTTTTTAAACCTTTTATGCTCTTAGGTTCTTTATGTTTTGTTTGTCTTTAATACTGTTCACTGCTTACTCTAACAATAATTGCCCTATTGGGGTACAAATAATTTTGAACTTGAACTTGAACCTGGTTCATTTTAATGCACGGCGCCATGTGGGGGCTGATGTGATGTCACCAGTCACCCAAAGTGACATTGACAGGCCATCACTCGCTCAAGAGCTGTCGGTTATGTGTTATGTTGTTATGTTACCTGTGTCTTAAATACTGTTCACTGCTTACTTGCTATGTTACCTGAAGAAAGTGGTTCACATCAGACATTTCAAGAATATTTTTGAACTGAAACAATTTTGAAAAGCGAAATGTGCCAAAATTTATCCTGGCCAGCTCCAGCTCCAGGAGCAGTTGGTCGACTGAACTGAGGCACCAAGCAGGAGCTTAAGGGTGGCGCAGCTATGAAACAAAAAGGGTAGTCGTTTTCCACAGCCTCCTTAGCTTGCTTATGCTTTTGCAGCAAAATATTTTGCTTTTTTATTCCCACATTCAACAAGCGGTGTTGTACTTGCACAGATGAGACAAAACAGGAGTTTTTTTTGGCAAGGCGCATTAATGATTATTTATTAATTAATTAATTATTATTATTATTATTGGTTTGTATTTATGTATTTATTTATTTGTAAGTAAGGACTTGAATCAGTGATTTTACTTTGACCAAGTAAGAGAACCTTTCCTACCTGTATCCGAAGATATAATCTTTTTTTTTTTTTTATGTGTCTGTAAACCTATAAACTTACAGTAGATTTTATTTATTTATTTTTACTGGATACTGGATTGACTATTGTGTTAACATGACAATGTTGTTATTAGACGGGTTGCTATGGAACTGTTTTGCATCTTTCAACAGCACACGCCTATCTTAATAACGAATTACGCATGTAATTCTTTGTTCAAAGTGTTTTGCTTTGCTTTGTGGGGCGTGATCATCCTCATCTCATACTTCCTCCCTTTTTTCCCCTCCAGGAACCTCATACGTGGCTCCTGGAGGGGGAAAAAAAGAAGAAGAAAAAAGGCTGTGCTCGGTGAATGCAGCTGCAGCCGGACCATTCCTTCCTTCGGCTGCCGGCCGGGAATCTTGTCAAGTGCGCAGCTCAAGGCAGTTTCCATTAAGTTGGCCTGGATGGCAGGGACACTCTGGTGCTAAGACTGCTTAAACCATAAGGTATTGTTGGAACTATAAAATCGGTTGTATGCCATGGCTCTAACTTTGTGCAAGTGATGCTTGTGGCACTGATTGAATGTGACGACGCTAAAGTCTTTAGCATGCAAGTGTTTTTGTCGAGCTAGCGTTAGCTTGCTAACTTTTTTGTGCATGCGTCGGAGCTAGTTTAGACTGACGCTGACAGAAAAGTATCGTTGCTAATACTTATTTGGCGTAGCGGATGCTTGGTTTAGTAAGTATGTTTATGTTTTGTTCCTCTGTGTTACTCGATCTGCAGCATGTTATGTAATCTTTCCCTGAAACTCCTTGACGGTCGGTACACTGCCAGACAGTGATGAACACAGTAAACTTGATTGTATTTGCATTGCCAGCACATGTTTCTATTTTCTTCCCGACTAAAATTTTAAACAAGACGCTTTTAACTCAGTGTAGTGTGGAATGATGATGAGGGGAAACTATCACACAGCTTCTGGAACTGTACCTCTAAGTGTTTTAAATAATAATAATAGTAGTTAATAAAGTGCATTAAACTATTTGTACTGTGAATTCATTATCTAACTACCACAGGTACAATAAACTTGGCCTAAAGAATTTCCTTCTGAACAAAATTTTGCAATAACTGTTTTTAAAATAGAACTGAAAAGTAAGATGTGTATAAATTCATTATTTATTAAACATCCAGTCATTCATCTAACAACCACTGTCCATGTACCCTGAAAACTCTGTTATCTTCGGCTTCTGTTGACATGTGTTAGAATGGCGGCAGATATGTTTGCATCCTTCCTGACCCTCATCCTAATCATTGAATCAGGGATTTTATCCTAAAGTATCAGCTTTTCAAACTTCTGCTTAGACATTCCTCTATATGGAGTGAAGACGAGCTTCCTGGCCAGGCTAAACAGCCTCCCAGCAGGGGCCCAGGATGGTGTTAACTGCATGGTTTTTCAGTGAAATGTTCTTTACTAATGTCAATCAATTTGAAATGAGTGAGTGATGTCAAGCTCAGTTTCAGTACTATGTGTAAGTACAAGTATGATGGCTAGAGATGGGCTAAGACTTTAATATTTATACTCTTTATTGGTACTGCTTATTGATTCATTTTTTAATTTTTTGTTTAGAAAAACACCTAAACAAAAACATTAGAGTTAATACTGCTTTTTTGGTCATATAAATAACTTGTCTTGCAACTACAATGAGAATAGTGTAAAACAAAAACAATTTAATTTTTTTTTTGTTTGTTTTTACAGAAAAACAAATGTTATAACAAATCACAATCATCTAAACATTATTTAGTTTAAAAGAAAATATAACTGGTGTACTGTAGAGCAGCAAGGCTGGTACATGCATTTGGGTTGAAAAAGCTCTTCAACTTATGTGATATGCACATTTTCTAAATTTTATTAAGCTTGCTCATGTTTACCCCTGATATTTTAGTGATTGATTGTGCTTGTGGCAACGACACATACATTTTTACTATCAACCTTTGAGAAAGTTAACAACTATATGGTTAAATAGCACAATGGGCGTTTAAAAAAAAAAATTAAAAAAAAAAAAATATATATATATATATATATATATGTATAATAACACGTATTATATCATGATATGGTCTCATAACACTACACTGGCACATGAAGATCCCATAGATGCTTCTCGTGCATGAACCTGCAGTGGGGTCAGAAGGTTCGCCTCCGATTGTGAAAATGCATCTTAGACAAATACAATATTTTATGATAGGAAAAAAAGAAACCAGAGGGATAAAGGTGCAAATGATGTTCATATTGGCAAAAATAAATTGAAAAATGAACGTGAGTAACTTCTGCAAGACCGATAACAGAACTTTAAGAGTGGAGATTATCGATTCTGAAGTTTTAAGTTTGGTACCAAAGCTCAGTACCCATCCCTAATGATGGCCTTTGTAAGGTGTACAGGTTTGGGCTGCTTTCCTTTGACCTTTGTTGCTAGGTGGGTCAATCATGTGCAGCCACGCCAAGATAGCTTTTGGTGTGTGCAGTCAATATGTCAGCAGTAGTAGAGACATGAAATAACTTTTTGCATGGGTGGAACAGCCCCGCCTCTCACTTGGTATTTAAGTAATTAGGGCTGTAAAGAAGAATGTGCTACTGATGCTAATGGGAACATGTCCTCAGCAACACACCTGCCTATTAATTCATTAATTTCATTCTGTGTCACAAGTTTTTTTGTGTGGAACCTAGCTAGTGTGGCGTGGCTCCTCCTGGCATTTAAGTCTAATCCAATCCAATTTTGAACATGTTCAAAATTTCTCTGAAAGAAAAACGTTTTAGGAACATTGGGCAGTTGGTCTTAAATTCTGTTTCAAATGGGCTTAAAAAGTCTTGAATTTAACTTTTCTTAAACATGCTTTGTGCAGTTTGTCACTTTTTTACTCAGGATGACTACTTCAGGCCTAAAATGTAACTGCAGCCTCTGTATCAAGCTCACGCATGGAATTAACTCCTCTTTTTCAGTTTTCTTGGGGTCTGAGCTGGAGTTTGGGCTGAGCTTGAAGCTGGCCACTAGTATCCCCCCCCCCTTTTTTCCCATCCCAATTGTGTCGTACGGTAACGCTAAATGTCTGCGAGGACGAGCATGATGTCATCCTCCACCACCCAACCCTTCCCCCCCTAACAAGAAACTGTGGTGTGTTCCCCCCAAACACTCTACACCAAAGGGAAGATACAAGCTAATAGGCGCAGAAAAAAAGTCAGGGCTCTTTGTACTCATCTGGGCATTGGTGGAACATGCATGATGTAGAAAAACCTTTAAAATTAACATTTCAAACTCCACAATGCACCTTTAAGATGTATGAAGCGCCGTGCCTTGTGTGGATGTTTGCGGTGCAATGAGGTTAACAACTCCCACCTACCTTAACTCTGCCTCTGATTGGCTTACCATGGATTTGTATTCTGTATTGAACCGATCATCATTACATGTGTTTCTGTTATCTCTGCCTCCTTTTTGGCACAAATCTGAATGACGCTGACAAGCAATTACCATCATTGCTGTATTGATTCTTTTGATGGGTATTAAAGGGAGGTCAGACAGTGTATTTTGGTCCTGACCACAATGTATAAAATATAATTTTTTTTGTATTAGCCTACTACCGTAATGACATTATGGTATCGCCATGTTTTTCTTTATTTTTCCTATAGTGGCTGTTTTTCTGCAGCATGTTAGACTGTAATATTCTTTTCGGTTTGAACCTTTTCACAAAATAAAAGACGGAGAAATGAATTTCAATTTACATAAATGGTGCTAACTGTTTGATACTATGTTCCTATTGTTACAGAATTACCAGTTCCATGTGTTCTTTGGCCATTGGGACGGATGAAAAGTGAAGGCTGCCAGCCCATCTGGGCTGTATCTATGTTTATCGTAGTCTCTCTGCTGATGCTGACCTCTGAGGTGGTGTCAGGCCAGAAGATGACTCAAACAGCCATGGCTCAGGCTACAGCCACGGCTGCAAGACCAGGTCTTAACTTAACTGATGGCTTTCAAGGCCTCCAGGCGCTAGCAGACTTCCTAGCTAGCGAGCATGCTCATGTTTGGGTCTTGTCCCTTGTGGGCTCAGTTGTTGTAGGTCTCAGCGGGATTTTCCCCTTGCTCGTCATTCCAATTGAAGCTGGAGCAGCCCTTAAAACCGAAGGTAGGACATTTAACATGAATTACTTATCATGTTTTGCTGTAGGTTGCAAGATGATTCTATGGTCTGCAGTATATTGCAAAATGTGTCATGTGATACTGAAACCTTTTTACTGTTACTCTTTGTCTATGACGATATGCCCTTCAATTGTGCAATGAAACCTATAACACTTTTTTTTTAGACAGAGTACAAATAAAAATACAGTACTTGTACTGTATTTGAGTACTCAACCATGGCAATTAGTGGCACTTGATCATACCGATTTTGAGGAAAATGTGTATTTTTTAATTTTTTTTATTCAAATATTGGTTTAGAAACTCAAAACAAACTTTTCTTGAATATGGCTTAAGCTTCGCTCAAATCTCATTACTGACATTTTATCATCCATTTGCATGCTTTTGAAAAAGTCAGGCCACAAATTTTGCTGAAATGTAGCCTTTAACCTAAGACATTTAATTGATAAAGTAAAATTGGTAGGGTCACTTCTACTAACTAGGGTGACCAGATGTCCCGGAATAACAGAGACCCAGGACATTCCTGTTTTTTTTCTTTCCTTTTTTTAAATCCAGTTGCACAGTTGTCATAATGATTCATATGATAAACCAATAAACAAAAAATAGTAATTGCATTGCCACAAAATTGGGACAGAGCAAAAAAAAAGGTGGATAATGGTAGAACGGTGAGTGCATTAACTTGTTTTACGCTGTTGAAGTCAACCAGGATAGCATTTAGCATTAGCTAAAGTAATAACACAACCACCAGTCACCAGATTGACTAGTTACTAAATTTATTGTCAGTAGTGCCTTCCTGGTGAGAATTTATTGTATATTTGATTTTCAGTGAAATAGTGGTGTCGTGGTTTTTAGTTTTGAAAATCTGGTCACCCGAGCTGCTACTGTATTTACTGATGCTGCATCACCCGTAAGCCCGGGTGACACCCACAATTTGGTGTAAATGCCAATATAGGAATATCTACAAAATCGAGTTGATTTGTTGTGTACCTTGGTTCCGGCACAGTATAACCGTGGTTTACACGCCACAGCTTGGCACAGTATAACAGTGGTTACACTCCACAGTGTGTTGCACAAAGCACATAAACGTGACTTCTAGTGGGAGGAACTATTCTCGAGTATGGGTTCTATTACTCTTTCCCTATGTTTATCTCCATAACTGTACTGTATGTATAATGACAATTTGTATTTTGTCTACAGGCATTTTTTTTTTCCTTTCTGATGTGGCATTTCTTGACATTTTTAGCATTTTCTTCATTTTTTTGGCTATAAACACGGGCACAACATTGGAAACTGTGAACAGTGACTGTGAGACATCAGCTGATATTGAGCTGGTTGCAGTTCCCTGTCCACTGTGACACAAGCACAATGTAAGGCTAGGTCAAAATAGAAAACTATAGGGAACTGTTGAACCCGGTCATCTATGTGCACACATAGTACAGTAATATAAATGGTATATAATTATCTCTTGTGCACTGTGCTTTAATCAGACACAAGCTAAATCAGCTTGAGGCTTGTGGCCTCTTCAGGTCATCTCTCATCACACTATGGTTTTATTTTAGGCCTTTGATTTTCAAGTGCTACATGACTAGAAGTTAGTAATTTACAGGGACGCTTCAAACAAATAATACAGTGGGGGAAATAATTCTTTCAATCTTATGTTGCAAAGGCTGTCGCTTGGTAATTTGAAGTTTACAGTTGCACAGCTCAAAATTAAAGACCATTTCTTTGTAAGTGGGCGAGGAGCTAATTATTTTTCCTACTATACGTGTTGGTGAACCCTTTCAATTAATTCATTTCTATTTATGAGCCAGAGATGCTCATCTGAAACGCATCACCTTTTACCGGTTCAAATGATGATTGAATTTGTGAGGAGAATGAAATATACTAAAATTAAATGATGTTAGCTTTAGGAATGTAACGATATCCAAACATCATGAAATGAGCAACACAATATGATAATTATCACGATATTGTGGAGGCTGGCGATATAAAAAAGCTCACCATAATGTACAAAAACAAAAAACACTGTGTTGTGTTCTTCTACATAATAAAAAGGCACGGAGAAGTTGGCTTGGCCATGTTATTGTCATGTGCTCCTATTGCCTCAGCGGCACAAAGTATCTTGAGAGAGAGGTTTTTGACAGAGAGGTTAAAAAATGTTTGCTGGTATGACTGATTTATAGGAGTGATAAGCGCCGCAGTGGCCAATGCTAGAATTGCACAAATGGAATACAACCTTGACACCTTTTTAACAGGTGTGCTGCTTTACATATCTTGACATAGGGTTGACAACGATATTGTGGCAATTTTAATATTGCGTTATCACAATGTTACCATTATTGTTACATCCCTAGTTAGCGTTCTTTCCATCTTGCTGTATAATTAGTATCACCCTTTTGTTATTCTCAGCTGGACACCAGAAGCTAAAGAGGCTTTTGAGCTTTGCTATCGGGGCTCTACTTGGGGATGTATTCCTTCATCTCCTCCCCGAAGCATGGGCGCTCTCTGGCTCTTCAGGTTGGTAACTTTGGATCACTTGTCCATCAGTAACACTATGTCCACTATTTGACATATTCTGCCATTCCTAATGAGTATTTTCTTACTCCAGATTATTAAATCTGTTTCAATGTCCTCTAACATAGGACAGTGGCTAATGAAACCACTACCATGCTTATTATACTCGAAACATGTTACTACTTTGTTACTCAAAATAAAGTTTATCTTCTCTTTCTCCAGCCAGCAAAGAAAAACACTACACAAACATGGGCTTGTGGGTAATCACTGGCCTACTGGCATTCCTTCTCCTCGAGAAGATGTTCTCAGACCAAGATGAACAAGATCCACCATCGCATTCAGATGTGAATTTTAACTCCACTGTAAGTTCTGTGGCTGTCGCGATATGCAATAAATCAATTAATTGCACAATAGTAAAAATTATCTCAATAAGTTTGCAGAGCGCAATAATTCCCAGCCATGTACGTGCGTGTTTGTTTACATACGTTATCAACATTCGTGCAGCTCCGTTGCTTCATTCTGTCAGTCACTGGGTAAAGGGCCTTTTTTTCTTCTTTCTATTCACTCACTCACGCACACACAAGCATAGTTTCCTAGGCGAGTAAGCGAACCCACGCCGCCTGCACCGACGGCACCACTCTGTCATCCGGAGCTCGTAAAGCGCCTTTTAAAGCCAGTTAAAACATTTTGGTTTGCATGTGTCCGATCGGTTCTTCATAAGCACATGCAATTCTCTTTTTCATTAGTGAGCCGCGGCATTAGCGCTGCTAATAGCCACGTAGCATTATTGCTAGCAGCGCACAACAGCTGTGTTGTTTTTATTCATTGCTTATGCTTCGGAGCCTGCCGAAAAAGCAACACTCGCTACGTGCACACACCCTCGCAATCCTGTGCTGCTCAGTGAGATACTGGCTTTACCAAAGACACTGGGTGGGTAATAAGTTAACTTTCCTGTCACGACTGACTCCTCAACCGTTCTTAGTATATTGAGGAGTGAATCATCTTGACACGCACTCTGGAAGGAAGTGCTGTGCCAAATTAGTTACCCCCGAAAAAAATCTGTATCCCCTGCCGCAGGTACGCATGTTTTTCAATAAATGCATGGAGAAGACACATGCTTTTGAGTTTTAGAAATAAGGTTTTGTAACAAGAAAAATAATATTTATTGCAGATAAACAAAAGAAAAACGAGAACATGCTTCGCATTCTGCAATGGACTCTGGGTGATACAAACCTGCCCGGGGGCAACCACCCTGGCACAACAGGGGCGCATTTGGCGCATCAGATTCAGCGCGAGGGCCCCTGAGCAGTAGGGACAGTCATCATTTGGAAATAATGTGGACAAATGGAGCTGGTATCAAAGCCGAACACAACCGCTCTTGTGTGGGAATTTTATGGATTTATTTATTATACCATTATCATTATATTAGTTGAAAAAAAAAACAATCTTATTGTTTAACGCAATCATTTCTGGGGCCTTTTATCGCCAAGCAAAATTTCTTATCGTGAAAGGCCTACCCTCAATTCCATTGCACATTAATATATTGTTCAAATACACTCATCCACACAATCTGATGAGGGCTAATACAAGAGCTGATATTTTAGTTCGTAACTCATATTTTACTTACCCTCTTGTTTTCTTTGGTATGTAGTGTATAGTTCATAATCCTGTTTGTGTTGTATTAGTCTGAGTAGCGATCCTAACTTCTTTCATTGTGTTTCAAGGCATAGTTTATCATTTTGGGAAATGTGCCACTGTGATGTGAAAAAGACGTTCACATCGCCAATGCAATACATCAGCAATTTTTTCCCCCTCACACTTTAAAATATTGTCACTGCTATGTGAAAAACACATGTCCATTCCCCCTCTTTTTTTTGATTTTTTTTTTTGATTTTTTTTTACGTTTTTGGGATAAAAGTGAATACAAAAATCCCCAAAAACGTAAAAATGAAAAATACTGAAAAAAAATGGGCAAAAGTCTATTTCACATAGCAGCGACATATATTCTAAATTCTCAACATCTTTCATAGAAACTGCTTCTAGAACAAATGATTCTTTCAATGATGTATTTATCATGTTTTAGCTAACTCACTGGTGGCCTTTTGATATCCAGTCTCTCGATGATAATGCATTCACTGCCAATTACTCACTGTCTAGTGCTGATTGTTGCAGTCTGTGGTCCTAAAGTTGTACATTCACACATTTGCTTCAGTTTTTCAATCAAACTGTACTGAAACAGTACATTGACATTTGATGTTTGGAAAATACATTTTCGCCCACTGGACAATAATTAATGGTGGATGTCATGCAAGGGGGCCGTATGATCATTTTCGCCTTTTTTTCCCCCCCTTTTGTACACAGTCAAGTTCAGTTTGCAATGGAAAGGCTGATGTGGTACATGCAAATGGATCTCATACTGAGTCACAGAAATCCACCAAGCACCAGAGTCTGCAGGGGTCTACAGAGAAAATCAAAGTAAGTATGCTAACAATGGCTTCATCATAGTTTTGTGTGGTCTTCCTGAAAGCTAAGCCACTGTGTATCCAACTTTCAATGTTGTCTTACCACATGAGCTACACATACAGGTGCTCGTCAAAAAATTTGAATATCCTCAAAAAGTTGAATAATTTCTGTAATTCCATTCAAAAAGTTAAACTTTCATTATTAGATGATAGATTCAGGGCCATTCAGAGGGAAATTCTTGTCTTAAAAATGGAAGTCTGTGAAGTTGCTTAAAACAGTAGTCTTAACATTATGTGTATTTTAAAGAATATCCTGTATATATTTTTGTGTTTTTATATTATCAACTGTCGTTTAGAGGCGCCGCTCAACTTTCTCTAATGTTTTGTATTTTTTCCATGACGTATGAAACGAAACTGAAACTTAACTGTAATAAAAGCGACGAGGTGGCCGGGGGAGGAGAGAGAGTCGGAAGGAGCCGAGCGTGAGTTAAGGTCTCGCGCCTCCTCTCCTCTCCCAGCCGCGGTTGCAATAAAACAAAGCAACAGCTTCTGCCTCCTTTTTCCTTGGTGCACGGTCAGTAACTAAGGGGATCTGTAATATCAGACCCAACAAAGTCAACCATAAACATTTCTTGACAATATGCTATATGTGGGGCGGCACGGTGGCTGACTGGTTAGCATGTCTGCCTCCCAGTGCAGAGGACGTGAGATCGAGTCCGGGCTTCGGCCTTCCTGGGTGGAGTTTGCATGTTCTCCCCGTGCTTGCGTGGGTTTTCTACGGGTACTCCGGTTTCCTCCCACATTCCAAAGACATGCATGGCAGGTTAATTGAACACTCCAAATTGTCCGTAGGTGTGATTGTGAGTGTGGTTGTTCGTCTCTGTGTGCCCTGCGATTGGCTGGCATCCAGTTCAGGATGTACCCCGCCTACTGCCCGAAGCCAGCTGGGATAGGCTCCAGCACCCCCCGCGACCCTTGTGAGGACAAGTGGTTAAGAAAATGGATGGATGGATGGATGCTATATGTGACGTCATTAGTCTAAACATGACATTCTGATTAATATTACATTTTTGGAATATGAGTTATGAAGCAAAATCCATCCGTTTTTATCCATCTCAGAGGGCGGCCATTTTGCTACTTGCTGTCAACTGAAGATCACATCGCAGTTGCTCAGGGCTCAGGCAACAACTAATCACAGCTCACCTGTTTTCTGAAGCTGCGCTGTGGTTGGTTGTTTCCTGAGACCTGAGCAACATTGATGCCAGCTTCAGTTGACAGCAAGTGGCAAAAAAGCCGCCCCCCTGAGATATGGATGAAAACGGCAGAATTTTGCTGCTAATGCAATATTAACGAGAATACCATATTTAGACTAGTGGGGCTGCGTAGAACATATTATTGTCAATATTTTTTGGGGGGGGTGGGGGTTGACTTCCCTTTTAAACTTGTAACCTAATTAAAATGCATGACCTCAATAAGTGAACTATGTTTCAGACAAGTGGCTACCTTAACCTGCTGGCCAACTGCGTTGACAACTTCACACATGGATTGGCTGTCGCAGGGAGCTTCCTTGTAAGCAAGAAGGTGAGCGAGCAACTGTGCATATGTAATACAAAAATATGTTTATGTATAAGTTTACCACAATAAATATTACTACAATATTTTATGCTTAATAATAACTCATGCTTGTAAACAATTCATAGGTTGACACTAGCCGGACACAACATTTGGTACATTTGCATAATTGAATGTGACTAAGGAAATTTTATTCAAAGGTACTAAAAAGACTCCTAAAGTGCTTTATATAGTTGTAGTATACATTCATACATACCAATACAGGATCACAATTTAAAGTTAATATAAGAAAAAAATTATAAAATGAAAATACAAAAACAGCAGTCCGCCCTTTAGTGACCTCTGGTATATACATCAAATTCAAAATTATGCAAATGTTTCTATGATTTTTCTAAATAGTCCTATGTATGCAAATGGCACTCTACATAATTTTGAAGTGATCAACTTTTAGAGCTATTACATTTTGTTTAAACATTTTTTTTCCCAAAAATTAAACATAGTTTTTGTTTTAATGAATTTGCGGCATTAGGAAGTGTTATTTGCTGAAATGAAAAGCTAGTTCAATCAAAAACAACAGGTCAAATTATATTGTAACATAGGAGCTCTTAATTGATAGTATCTTTACAAGTCTTAGTTTGGCTGGTCCTGCAATTTATACTCGTTTGGATGTGTTTGGTAATTAATGGGAGGAGAGGCAGAATGCTCTCTCCTCCCATTAATTTCCAAACGCAGCACACGGTAGAAAGCAATCAGCAGTTCTTGCTTGAACTGTTTCCATCTGGACTGCCTGACGCACCAGGAACACCGCGTCCCCAGTCCGAGCGCACACTCCAGCACTCCTTTTTTGGGGCTCTCTGAATAACCAAACGGCACATTTGAACAACGCTCTGACTTTGAATTGAAATCCCAATATTTGTCAGAAAAATTGCAATACAATCTTTTCTTGAAACCTAGAAGTCATATCTCTTGCTTGCATAGTCAACACCTGTGCACATAACAAAATAAAAGCACAGCATATACATTGTATTTTGACTTCATGAACACTGCCAGTGTGTGGAATTTGCCACACATTAGTTTTGAATGATACTGCCAAAAGATTAATTTGACTCAATTAGTGAAACCAACAGAGACTTGTGGTTTATTTGAGTAGGTTTGTATCAGATGTCAGGTATTTACATTCACCCAAATCAATCGTTTTCTTAAGACTTGGGCGTTATGAATTGTTAAATAATCTAGAGGTGCCACGATTATTTGACAACTAATCGCTTATCAATTAATTGATAATTATGTTTGATAATTAATTAATTACTATTCGTTTAGAGACCATGTTTATTTTAAAATAGTCCAAATCATTGTCATTTCAGCCTCTCAACATTAAATCTCATCTGATTTTTCCTGCTTTTACTTTGGAAACTTAATCATAAACAAGTGTGCCTATTTTCTGACATGTTATGGACCAAACCGGTAACTGAATCTGAATTTATGTTTGTGCATTGTTTGCACTGTCAATTTGAAATAATGTCCTGCTTTTGAATAGAGGGATGGAAATTAAACTTTTCTGATCAGATTCATCACTTATTGACAAAATAATCTACTGATTAATCAATTCTTAAAATAATGGCTAGTTGCAGCCCTAATTTCATCATAGACAATGTTATCCTGGTCTTTTAAGAAATGGTTAATAAATGTAAGCTGACGTTATTATTTGAACCCATATCTAGTGTTGGACTACTTATAGTACATATCATCACCCTCTTAAAATAATTGCCAAAGTCATTTTTTGCACCCCAAATTTTTTTTTTTGCCTTAAATCATCTACTCATGATTCAAATGCTTAAAAAAAATTGTGTTTACTGAAAAATTGGGGGGGGGGGGACTTTAAAAAAGGTGTCAATATGATACATTACATCATCTACTGTATAGTGTTTTTGTTTTTTAAATTATGCATAAAAAAATTTTTATACACATATTCTTCTCTGTATAACTCTTAAAGGGGCCATCAGCCGAAAGACGGCCTGGTATCCACTGAGTACATGATCATATATCATAGCTGGAACAAGACCAGTCCAGCTGGTGTGACATAAGGCTATCAGCAGGAACTATGGGTGTATGTGCCAGGGAGGAAGTTAGCTAGATGTCTCCAACACACACACACACACACATATGTCATGTCACTGATGCTTTTGCGCAAGCTATTGCCATATGACACATAACATGAATGTAATGTTTAAACGACGAGAGGTCATTTTCCAAAGTCTTGCTTCAAAACAGACTAGTCAAAGGAATTTCACTAATAATACTTTTCTTGCAGGTTGGCTGTCTTACCACCTTTGCCATCTTACTCCATGAAATCCCACACGAGGTGAGATTTTTGGACCGGTTAACTCACATTTCCCTTAAGTTTACAATGGTGAAGTAAATGCCCACAATTAGAAAGTGAAGTCACTGAAAGTTTCATGTCGTTGTCCTCAGGTGGGTGACTTTGCCATTCTGCTCCGAGCCGGGTTCGACCGGTGGAGCGCTGCCCGTCTGCAGCTGTCCACCGCACTTGTTGGTGTCCTTGGGGCTTGCTTTGCTTTATATGCTCAGTCACCAAAAGGCACAGGTAAAAAAAAATTCCAAGTTTATGAATACATTCCCTCAAACATCACGTGAACTACAGCTTTGTATCCGCAATGTCCAGAAAATGCGACTTGCTGGATCCTTCCATTCACCTCTGGAGGCTTCCTCTACATCGCTTTGGTGAATGTAGTTCCTGACCTGCTAGAGGAATCCAGCTTAAGGTATGATGACTACATTGACTAGGGCTGGACGATTAACCAAAATTTCATCGTGATTTTGATTTTGGCTCCACGCCATCATTAAATTGGAATGATCGAAGAAAAATGATTAATGTGCACATTTACAAGTTCCCTACGTTTTGAAAGTACCCTGAATGCACCATGTAGCTTGTAGCAAGCCCAAAGCTAATCAGTGTGATTCTGCCGTCCCTAAGCGTCCTTTAAGCTGTTTAATGACACTCCAGCTGGAGTTAACTGTAAAACTAAACACACTATAAGGAGAATCACATACAGTGTGTATTTAAATACAAAACATGCTTAGTTTTTAAAACATTGCCAGTCTAGCGCTAATGCTAGAGCATGGCGGATCCCATTCAAATACTAACAGTTAGCATCAACTTTGGGACTAATAGTCCTTCAAATAACGAATATTCACACACAAATGTTGTGGAAAGACATACCAACATGCAAGATAACACTACTCAAAGGTGCAAATTCTGCCTAATTGGTAAAAAAATTAGTTATTTTAACAGAATTCAGTCGCAACTTTCTTCTGTTCTCATTGTGTGTACACCATGCACTGGACCACAGTATTGTTTTTTTGCAATTACTGTTTTAGTACACAGTATTTTTATTTTGCTTTTGGTTATTATTATTATTATTATTGTTATTGTTTAAGGATTCACAGAATGTTCTTTTTCTCAAAATTACAGGATACAAATGTATCTAAGGAGTTTGTTTTTTTCTCATTCACTCCCAGCCATTTTCATTGAAGCAATCCCCTTCTCTCCCAGCTATTTTACTGGATTGGCTGATTTTGCAAGGCCCACAGAATATTGTGTTCTATTGCTATAAAAACATGGGTACCTACCAAAAGAAAGATTAGAATCTCTTTTTTTCATCAGGAGAAAAAAAAAGTATATTTCTATCTGTTTCCATTTTGGAGCAATTAGCATTAGAATATAGCTAAGTTTCATCATTATTCACAAATCTATTTAAAACTGTGGGTAAATTAGCTTTTTTCAACATGGCCCTGGTTGATATCTTTTGCTTTACTGCCACCTGCTGCCCGTTTACGTAATAACTACCATTTCTTCAACTGTTCTTTGCAGTTGAGAGGCTGCATCAAATGCTCTAGCTTAAAAACACATAGAAAACGTATAAATACGTCTTTGGGACACTTAAAACATTTAAAATAGAATGTATTTATACGTTTTTGGGAGCAAATTAATTAAATACCAACACACATTTCCATATGACATAACACAAAATAATATCCCTGAGGTCCCAGGATAGCCCAGTAAGTGCCCAGACTTGTGAAAATAACATAAGATTAAATAAATATGATAAAGAGGGTAATATAATGCTTAAGTTTGAATTAATTAGATTAGGTTATACTTGACAAAAAGAATAGTGTTCAACGTGAAGGGATGAATTGCAAGGCTATGATCATAGTTTTGAGTAGTTGAGTTTTAGTTGTTGAAAAAATATTAAGTCTTAAAATCAATAAATAATATTTTTTTCAATCTCAATCAAAATAATTGCCCAACCCTCATTGACCACCAATAAAATATTTATTTCATGTCTCTGATTTGTAATGTTTTGTTTTGTAGGCACGCCCTACTTCAGGCCTTACTCATTTTCTCTGGTGTGGCAGTCATGGCTCTTCTGTCGACCGTCGTCGTTTGAACATTGATGGCTGGCTGCTCTTCTTGCTGTAGTACCAAAGACTTAAAACCAAAAGCAAGCAGGACATCCTCACTACTTTCTATTGGATATTCATGAACGCTTACAATTAGTCTTGATTGCCATGTTACGCTCTCGTCTGGATGATTGTCATGCGTCAAGGTATACCCAAACAAATATCTTATGAAAAAATTGCACTTTATGAGTCAATGACAAGCTCAATGTTTTTATTCAACCTTGGACAATGTGCCAGCTCTAAAAAGCAAGGGAAAGATGATTATTTGTATGGATTTCTGTTATCAAGTAGTCTTAAAATATGCATATTTATCAGACAATCCTGTTTTGCACATCTGGTTGTGGTGCTACATACAATTCAATCTAGTGGATCCCACCTTTTAGTTATATATATATATATATATATATATATATATATATATATATATATATATATATATATATATATTTTTATATATATCCCAAGAAAAATAATTTCTGCTGCATATTTATTTAAAAGGAAAAAAAAAGGATCAAGAGCACACAGTATGTCAGTATGTTACACTAGAGTCACCAAAGTACATTCTTTTTACATGCCTTCATTAAACTAATTGCACCTTTTAAACATGTGAAAAGGTTATTATGAATCATACATGATTGTTCAGTTGTTTGTGTGATCTGCATGTGTAACCAGTTGAGTTGCATTACGACAGACAAGGCGAAGAACCCGATACCTTGCTGAGGAAAAACCCGCCCACCGTATGTCAATGCTCCACAGATCCTATGTACATAAGTATCAAATGGAAATGAGGGGAGTCATGGAGATGCTGTGGTCACGCCGGTCCCTTTTCTACAGCTCGTTTGGCAAGCATGTGTTGCTATAACGAATCCGCCACAGGTTGTCTACTTTAGTCATCAGCCTGTGAGGTGTGCATTGTCTGTGGGAGGCTTTTCAGTCAGGGAACACAAGGACAACAAATGAACACTCCACATTTGAGAGGAATATGCTGCCAAATGTGCATAAAAATTAAAAGCAGTGATGAACAATGACGCGCTGCTTTGTTCCCATCACGCACTTGGTAAATATTTTGTCACTAATTGATGTTGGAATATTTTGGTACTACCAATTGTTTAGCATTTATTTTAACAGAGTTATTTAAGAGATTATTGTGTAGAGTTCAATTTTTGATGGAAATATTCAACAAAATGTCTTACTAAGAGTAAGAGTTCACACTTTAAGCATGCAAGAATGTTATATTAATGGAACATTAAGCCTTAATATTTTATTTCAGTGCTGTTCAAACATGAAACAGACTGCAACCTGTTTGTTAAATACAGTGGCTCACAGTTATAAACCTGAAGTTTCAGATGAATAAATACATTTTCATACAAATCTTACAGTGTACAAGTTTCCTGATTAGTATTTTCTAAATTTGAGTTAAAAAAAAATTGCAATAATCAATTTATAGATTTGTATCGGGAGTAATCGGCATTGAATTGTGACCTATGAATCGTGACATGGATCGAATCGCCAGGTACTTGCTACTCTGTGGCAACCAGTGACGTGCGGTCAGGATAGGCAAGGTAGGCACTGCCTACCCCAGGCTGAAATGAAAGTTGAAACGTTTGGCTTTTTCTATTTATTTTAAATATTTCTTTCATTTCAGAAAGTCTTTTACGCAAATAGGCAGATGGCTATGCAGCCTTTTTACGTTGCTGTATTATTCCTATGAGAACGTGCATTTGTGAATTCAAAACATACTTAGTGCACAGCAAAGCGGTAAGATGAAATATGGGAGACCAACGCCTTAGCTACTGGATCTTCAGCAAAGTCAGGGACAAATAATTATTCGTACTTTTCACAAAGAATGGTGCAAAAAGAAAGATTGGCTTTGTGGAAGTGCTTCGATTAACTGTTTGGCATTGCTATTGCTATTGCTAGCTTGATTTTGTGAAGAATTAGGCTGTTTTACAGGGAGATATTCACTTTATTAAATTCTTTCCAGGCGAGTTTGAAACCGCCGAGTGCAACCACAACGTTTACTGTGGCTGGCAGACTGCGCATTGGCTGACGGTAACCCAGAATTTAAGATGAGAGGCAAATGTTGAGCTGCCGCACCGGAGGCGTTTGGTACGAACCCCACTCAAAGTAAAAAAAAAAGAAGAAAAAAGTAAGACTTCAAACGAGAGTAATGTTTTTTTATTTCTCCCCATACAGATGAGGCATGTGTTAAAATAGTTTGAATGTATGGCATCCTGTATCTGAATATCAAATATCTTGAGGTCAGGCTGAGTGTCCTCTTTTTTTGTAAAGGAAAATATGGTCACCCTAGGATATGTTGTACACTCGCCTGCCGACACACAAATTTGTAATTGGTGTGTGCGTCTGCCTGCCTGCCTACCCAAACCTAGAGCTCACTGCACGTCACTGGTGGCATTTAATTATTTTGTTTCCCCCCTTTGGAGGATCATCAGCTGAAAAGTTCAGTTGTAAACAAATGGCCATATTGGATTCAGGTGTTCTTAATGATTGTGCCTTTATCATCCACTGCAGTTGATTAGAAATAAAACGGGGTACAGTTGAAGTTTAACAGCAATATGTCATTTACCAGCAAACAGAGCTATTCTTTAATATCCATTTCATGCTTACAAATGCCTCGATTTTCGGGGGGTTGAAAGTATTTGGACAGTTTGCATAATTCTAAAGAGAGATATTTGTAATATTTATATGGTCCACAGACTCCACACCATATTCTGATTTTCCTCATTGCTGAGGCGTTGCCAGTCTTTCACAGCAACCACATTTGCTGCTATTTGGGTTCTGCCCTCTTTTGTCTTCAGTAAGAGAAAAGCATGTTCCTTTGGTTTAAGTTGAGGGACCTGACATAGCTTTTGAACAATACAGCGGACGGTTTCACATGATGAACATACTTTTCTCTTAATGTTATCAGATACAAGTTTATCTTTGTTTCATCTGTCAAATAGGATGTGATTGAAGAACGTGTGTGTGTGTGTGTGTGTGTGTGCGTGTGTGTGTGCGTGTGTGCGTGTGTGTGTGTGTGTGTGTGTGTGTGTGCGTGCGTGCGTGCGTGCGTGCGTGCGTGCGTGCCATCTGGTTTTCTGCTTAAGAATGGTCCTGCTGGTTTGTACCTTTTTAAAAGATACATTCTTATACATTGAGCGTTTACAATACACATCTTCTCCAATCCCCAGAATAAAATTGTTCATGCTTGTTTGTTTGTTTTCTTCATCAAAGAAAGGATTATGTTATCAAGTGTAAAGACATTTAAGACTGATGGTAAAAACAGGATCAGCGGCACCTGCATGTTCTCATCCAATAAATCATTCAATTACTGATGATGAAAAGGAGTGCAACCAGACCGTTTATTTCAATAGTTTTCTTTTCCCAAAAATACATTGTGTTGGTGTACAAAATGCAAAATCATGAATACTCTTGTCTCATGGGTGTTTTTTTTTTTGTGTGTGTCAAAGTGTTCATAGTGAAAAGGTTGTACATTTTCACTTGTCAGGGGGATCCTCTGCTGTCGGTGTATAGAAAGTACCTGGAAATTATTAATGTTTTGTGTTCATTCAGGTGCTTGATTAATGAATCTTAATTTATCGATCGAGTGCTTTGCTTTTTCGAAACAGGCTTTTTGTTCCTGCTTTGCATCGCTGTCAATTGCACTATAATTATACCTTTGTATGACTATGAAAACAGGCTGTTACGTAATACAAGTATCAGAAGGTTTAATATTGAATTGCACTGTATGTAGCAAGTCTGTGCGATTACAGTAATTGATCACAATAACTCTGGAGTTTTTTTTTTTTTACAAACAAAACAAAAAAATATCAGAATAAGCGGCGTAAGTCTCCCCCTTAAAAGAAAATGTAAATAATTTGAATAGCAACATATGTACACAATAAGTATCCATCCATCCATCCATTTTTCCTCACAAGGGTCACGGGGGGTGCTGGAGCCTATCCCAGCTGGCTTTGGGCAGTAGGCGGAGTACACCCAGAACTGGTTGCCAGCCAATCACAGGGCACACAGAGACGAACAACCACACTCACAATCACACCTAGGGACAATTTTGGAGTGTTCAATTAACCTGCCATGCATGTCTTTGGAATGTGGGAGGAAACCGGAGTACCAGGTGAAAACCCACGCAAGCACGGGGAGAACATGCAAACTCCACCCAGGAAGGCCGAAGCCCGGACTCGATCTCACGTCCTCTGCACTGGGAGGCGGACGTGCTAACCAGTCAACCACTGTGCTGCCCACACAATAAGTATGCCTAAGTAAATACTTTTGAAAGGTAATGAAATCATACACGACTATAACTAATTCAACTTGGCCCAAATTTATTTCTTTGGATTCCCGATAAGTAAAAACATTTCAATGCTAACAACAAAGTTTAACAAGGTCTCTTTGTTGATCCAAGGTAAGGGCTGAGTGGTCAGGTTATGATTTAGGGGGGCGGGGGGGCTTTTTAACCAGGGGTATGGCTCACCCTGCTCTATTCTACTAATTCCACTGACATGGCTGTGAACAGAGACAAGCGAACAAAGACAGAGTGAAATGTCTCAAACTCAGCATTTTGGTTTTGGCTACTTTTCCAACCCCTCACGCGACAAAATGAAAAAACAAAAACGTGTAGCGGTTTGATTCTTGCTAAGTTACAGACAACATGAGTGACAATAATTTCACGTTGTCTTCCTTTTAACAGCCTGATTGAATGTGTTTGTTGCCAAAGCAGTGATTCTTGATAGGATGCAATCCTGTGAACATATCTGCTTCCAAGCAGCAAACATTTTGCTGAGGTGGATTGGCTCAGCTGCATGAGCAACTCTACATGCGAAAACCAGTCCTTTTGTTTTCACACCTGTTTGTCAAGGTGCCACTAAAATATTTGCTTCATGACGTAATTGTAACATTGACAGAGGAACAGCGAACAAAGAAATAAAAAAACAACAACTTGTGCCCAGTAGGCTACACACATGCAGGGTCAATCCCACCCACCAAGTTGCTTCCTTGCTGTGGAGCGACAGCTGAAGCCAGCAAATGACAAAATATACCAGTGCGGGAGCAACCAGTGAGGCAGCACATTCTTTTTTTTTTTTTAAAGAAGATGAAAGATAATGAGTAGTGATGGCAGACGATTTTGATTTGATATAACATGATTACTTTATCTGGCATTTTTTTCCACAACAATACTTTATGTGAATGTTTATTTTACCACAATTATAAAACGCATGACAATAATTGACCATTTTAGCAATGGTAATGTGTGTTTTGTTCATAACATATTAGTTACTTATTTTTTATGAGGGATATGTAAAAAAGTAAATGCCCAGAGGCACAATTGAGCTTTACCAGTCACCAATACATTCAAAACAATGAAATGAGATTAGTGTCATTAATGAATATACAAATAAATAAATAAATTGTATTTTATTTCATAAAATGAACCATACCCTAACTGGCCAGGATTATTTAAGTACATGTCCTGACAGAAAAAGAAATACTTTCTAAATTAAACTGTCAAAATAAATTAATAATTATTATTATTATTGTTAACATAAAGTTGGATGTTTTTACTTGGCAGACTGGTGTTCAGAAACATCCGCATATCCACATTTGTTATATAGCCTGTATATAGTTAATTTATTCTAACAATTGAAGTGACAAAAGCACTTTTTAATGTATTAACTAGGGTGGTGCATTTGGAAATACAATCTGATACATTCTACTCTGAGAGCGTGAATATTCCGAGGCAAAACAAAGCCTTTTTTTCTTTGAGCTTAACAATGTTTTGTCCAGGCAAATCAATCCCCCGTTAGCCCCAAAAACTCTTCCTTCCATCTTTTACTGTCTGACGCTTTGACACACTCTGACCTCAGTCAGAGCTGCCAGAGTGCAATCCAGGCACCCTGAGAGTATGGCACTTTGAATACCCCAATGGCACATTTCAATAATGTTGTGAGTTTCCATACTGTTGGAATGTAGCAGAGTGTGCTTGGAGTGCATTTCCAAACGTACCCTTATTATTGAAACTTAGCGTAGTCGATACACAAGTGATACTTGTGAGACTATCGGTAGATCAATACCACAGAATCAACCGCACCATTAGTAAGGAAGGTGCAGATCAAATTCAACTCACAGTTGCAGCACGATATAAATAATTTTAAAGCAGAGCTGCAGTAAAATATTTACATTTCTACATTGCCCTACTAGTCTAAATACAGTATTCTGGTTAATATTGCATTAGTGGAATATGAGTTAAGCAACAAAATGCATCAGGAGGTGGCCTTCTGTGCCTGTGCCCTGAGTAATTGTGATGTCATCTTCAGTCGACAGCAAGTGGCGAAATGGCTGCACCGAGATGGATACAAATGGCTGAATTTTACTTCATAACTCATATTCCATAAATGTAATCTTAATCAGAATGTCATGTTTAGACTAGCGTGGTCACATATAACATATTATTGACAATAAATGTTTAAGGTTCCCCTTCATGACCAGGTTCCCCTCAATGACAAATCACAGCTCACCTGTTTTCTAAAGCTGAGCTATGATTGGTTGTTACCTGAGACCTGAGCAACATTAATGTCATCTTTTGTCGACAGCAAGTGGCAAAATGGCCGCCCCCTGAGATGGATAAAAACGGCTGGATTTTGCTGCTTAACTCATATTCCACCAACGCAATATTGTCCAAAATATTGTAATTAGACTAGTGGGGCTGCATAGAACATCCATCCATCCATTTTCTTAACCACTTGTCCTCACAAGGGTCACGGGGTGCGCAGGAGCCTATCCCAGCTGGCTTCGGGCAGTAGGTGGGGTACATCCTGAACTGGTTGCCAGCCAATCGCAGGCACACAGAGACGAACAACCATTCACACTCACAATCACACCTATGGACAATTTGGAGTGTTCAATTAACCTGCCATGCATGTCTTTGGAATGTGGGAGGAAACCGGAGTACCCGGAGAAAACCCACGTAAGCACGGGGAGAACATGCAAACTCCACCCAGGAAGGCCGAAGCCCGGACTCGATCTCACGTCCTCAACACTGGGAAGCGGACGTGCTAACCAGTCAGCAACCGTGCCACCCTGCATAGAACATATTATTGTAAAAAAAAAGAAGAAAAAAGAATGGGTTCACTTCACCTTAAAATGTTATATAAAATATTAAATTCATTATTATTGTTTACTGATATCCCCCCAAAAAAATTAAATAAATAAAAATAAAATTATAATCATCATTAAAAAAAAGAAAAATGTATTATTCTGTCATGACAACCTGATTATAAAATTACTCCGTTCATGGTATCATAACTGCATATCTGATGTTTGTAACAAATCATTCTGTGTCCACATTGGTAAAGAATTTTATGAATTATGAATTAATTTGTTGTAACCAAACACAGTTGGCTCAATACAAGTGAATGGATGGACGAGATGTCCCAGTTCAAGATGGCGGATAGGTCTTCATATCCTCAACCTGCTGAAGCTTCCGCTCTCAACTCTTGTCACAATTGGACCCACATTTTCCTACTTTATATGAATAATAAACAATAACAAAAATGTACTGTCAAAATAAAATAAAATATGTATATCATATTTTAAACATACTACACACAAACATGGTACTGGTAGTAAACTCAAAATTACATTACAATAATTTGTATAAAAGCCATGAATATAAAGTCGTATGTTTGTACAGTCATACACCAAGGACCCCCTATAATTTTTTACAACCTGTCCGTGACCCACCCATAATGAATGTGCAACCCACTTTGCAATCCCAGCCACCTGTTCAGAATCTCTGTGCAAGAGCTTATGTAGTTATATGGAAAAGCACCGTACTACTGTGCTTCTATATTGCACCAAAGGAGCACAGCACAGCATTCCCACGTCGGCAGCGGCACAGTACTTTCTTGGCTCACCAAGCTGTTTGAGTCACTTCTCTGCCCAACAGAAAGACTAAATATTTCACACACATTCATGACATATATTACACATGACTGTGGAACATCAGTAGTACTTAAGTAGCTTACCGCCGCCAGAGTGTGAATGTGTGAGTGCATGAATAATGTATTGTGATGTGTCTTTGAGTGTCCAAAAAGCGCTATATAAATCTAACCCATTATTATTATTATTATTATTAATATGGGAGATGAAATACATATAGTGGCAAGGAATGTCTTTTTTAGGGGTGTGCCAAAAAAATCGATTCTCATAAGAATCTCATTTAGTACGATTCAGAATCGGTTTTAAACGTCCCAAAATCAATTTTATTTAAATGATTTTATACTGTCTTCCCTTTGTTTGTGTGTGCCTTTATTGGGAGTGCTGTCCATGTTGTACCTGATTTGGCGACTTAGGGGCAGTGTGGTTCCAAGCGGTCTGATACAGTGTTAAGTTGTAGCCACATTATAGAGTAGAAGGAAAAAGTCACGATCATGTTATTCCAATAAAAGTTTTTTTTTTGCAGCGTAGAGCCATTCTTTTGAGTGCTTAAAGTGCTCCGAATAGCACTAATTAGCATTAGCGAGTCAGACTGGAGTAGATCATTACGATTCCTTGAACATCTATAAATTGAAGCAAAAATCATTGTCAATCAAATCATTTTGAATCAAAAATCGTTGTTAATCAAAAATAGATTCTGAATTCGAATCGCATCGTGAGACATTCAAAGATTCCCACCCCTAGTCTTTTTGCATGTGCATTTATGAACGGGAAATAAGCAAATTCAGTTATTTTATTTCAAAGTCATTTTCAGGATGAAACAATTGACATTAAAAAGAAAATCAATGTAAAACACGACCACAGAAATAACATGGTGAATGATTTAATGTAATGTTTTTATTTTTATTTTTTACTCTTCACACGGTCCAGGGGATGGGACAGGGAGGCAGTGCCTCCCCTGTCTACTTTGTATTTTGACTGTATGTCTTTGTATAACATAAATTTGAACAATTGTGTTGAAAACAGTTGCGTTCAATCAATAGTCATGCTTTTATTATTATATTTTACACGCTTTGGTTGTTTTTGTCATTTGTATGCTTCTTCGTTTTTTCTGGGTCACTTCAGTGAGGTTTTATTTTTATTTTTTATTATTATTATTATTATTATTTTTTAATGATTTTCTTTTTAAATCTGCAAGTTAACCAAGGTAAGGCTGGCTTTCTACGTTGAGTAACCTACAGTTACCAGTGCCCACAGAGTCTGCTCCCGACAGCCTGGAGGAGAGAGTGCGGTATTACATCCCGTGGCCCAGCCTCCTCCTCACAGCGCTGGTCGCCATCCATCCGTTCCTCCTGTACCACAACAGATGGTGACAACAACATTGCATCAAGCGGGGAGCACAACAACAGACCGCAGCATCCTGTCCGTGCAACACGGGCCTTTCGTCAGCATGCTCGGAGGGCAGGACCGCGTGAGGCTGTGACTTCACGCGGCAGGCAGAGGCACGAGCGCCGGCAGGCAGCACCACGGCCACTGGAGGAAGCTTCTCGCCCGTCTCCGTCGAGTGGAGGGGGGGAAGATGGCCGCTATGAAAATATTAACCAGTGGAGGGCTCTTCCTGGCGTTCTGCGCGCTGGGGCTGCTCGCTATGGCGATTTGCACCGACTACTGGTACGAGACGGACGCGAGGAGGCACCGAGAGAGGTGTAAAAACTACGCCAACAAGCGCAACGACCCGGGCTACATCTACATCTCCAACCACAACCTCCCCCTCCAGATGCCTCCGAAGAGGAGAGGAGGCGGCCCGGAGGCTGCTCCTCTCTTCAGGGGCAAGCGACACTTTGTGGCCGCAGCCTCGGCGATGGAGTCCCACTGCAGTCGGCAGTTCAACTCAACCGTGTCCGGCCTTTGGAGGAAGTGTCACCGAGAGGGATTCGACCTTGAAACCGAGGACCTTATTTACAAAGGTAAACAGTCTTGTGAGGAGCAGGCCGCGATGCACGTCTGTGAGCTCATCGCACCTTTAGCTTGACAACACAAACACAGCGTGGCCCATGCAGGCTCTCGTGAAAACCTCATTTGACTTGGTTGCCTATCAAAATAGATGGGGATGTTTCCTCAAGAGCATCCATTGTACATTCCTCCGCCCAAAAGGTGGTCATCTTTGTTCCCCCTTTAAACATTTGTTCTGGAGTCCAAGCAAAGAAAAACACATGGCAAATTATTCTACCTAAAATACCAATTAAGATTTCTCCAGTTGTTTTGTCAAAGATTAATGACAATAAAATAATAAGGCAAACACTTTACAACTTAATGCTGAACTTGACCATTTTCTGACACTTTTTAGAAGACTAACATATTTACATCTCAGCTGCCAGCTTGTCTCAAAAATGCTGACCACATATATTGATCATATTTCTTTGAGGTCAGCCTCTATAATACTGAGGTCACCAATGTGGCTCTCATGGGCACCAGGTACCTCCCGAAGGCCCACATGAGTAGCCCACAGGCCTGTTCTCAAAACAGATAACCAGTCATGTGACATTGTGATTTCCTAAGACTGTTGTAGAAGTGATCATTCGAATTCAGACTTATAGAAACTGTTGCATATTTTTTATATATCTGTTTCGTAATCATTGTGAGAAATCATAGATCATTAACTTGATTCAATGTTTTCACATAAATGAATATACTTGATTATTAATAATATGGCATATTAAAATTATTAAATGTAATTTGACCAAATGGTACACTATCCATAATATTGTAGAATGAGATTTTACTTAGGGTTGTTGTGTGTATTTGGTTGGAATGTCAAAACACATCTTACTGTATGTTTGTACAAAAGTCAATTGCATGCAAATATCCATAGTTGAAGATAATGGCAAAGTTGGTTTCTGAACAAACATGGTGCATGATATGTAAATGTAAGTTCTTATGTCACTATTTGCTCATATGTGCTAAAGCATTGGGACCATCGAGTAAGTAAGCTCAGATAGCTTTGTTGTGTCCATTATTTTTACTTGAATGAAATCCCATAATCATACACAGATGATGCAAATCTGTGTTTTGGTAAAAGTGTATAATAATTATTGGGCGACATGATAATTTCTTCCCTCAAGTGCAAAGATAATTGAAGTTCTTTGACGAACAAGATTGCGAATCATCCTCAGAGGCTCCGTGGCAACTGAGTTGCAATGCCAACTCTTTATATAATCAATATTATGGTAGTTTCTGGAAATAATTAAAAACACAACTCTAACAGAGTGGGAACAAAAATGAGTCACACAGTTTGTATCATGTCAAAGAAATGTGTGTGAAGTGTAGTGAAAATTTGCTCATTGCAAATGGTGCCATATGTATGCCTTAGAATGTGATGATGTGACAGTTTGGTATTTATTAATCACTCAAACATTTAAAATGTTGCTGAGCTGGGCTGCTCCTACACGTCATGTAAAGGCAGATGACAGACAATTTTTTAATACAGGTTAAAAGCTTGCCGGTCATTGAGGTGATAGTATAGATAGCGTTAGCATCTAGCTTCCGATCAGTTCGGGATCACCACTTTGATCACCGCAAATAGTTTTATATTGGACGGGGTCTGTGTCTGTACCAGACATTCAGGATTGGTCAATGTTGTAATTCCCAACAACCAGTTTTGTTTTCACATTTTCCAGCTTCATATTTTCAGCTCAGCAGTAAAGTGCTATAAATGACGTTTGATTAGTTCTTCTTCGCGTCCATCCTTACGTGAGTGCAAGCCAGTGGTCAGACTGAGACACCACCGTTGAATTAAACGTTGACAAAAAAAAGAAGAAAAAAAAAAAGAATTAAACGTTGACAAACTTGTGTTGCCACAACTCTGGCTAAATGGTACATTCCTGTATTCGCTAAAAACAATTTGTACAGCAACATATTTTGATCGAGACTTTTTATGGCCACTGGATTATTTTTTCCATTTTATTTAATTTTTGTAATTAATTTATTGTGTGTTCTATACAAAATATGCATTTTATGAACAAATTGAAAAAAGAAAATTGCCATTAATTTCATGCAATTTTAAGGAAATTTGCTATATTGGGATATATAGGTCTTTGTTGAAAATTAACAAAAATTTTATGTATCAAAATTACTAGTGGTATCTATCTGCACTTGGCATCAGTATCAGTGAGTACTTGTATTGGTATGAAAAAGGGGTATCGAACATGCCGAGTATTTACAGTATGTGCAATGTTTCACTTTTTCTTTGTTTCACCAGGAATAATTCAAAGATGCACCCCAGTAAAGTATCACTACACTTCGTCCATTCTTCCACGAAATTTACCCGGCAACATCACAAAGACCATACGGCAAGATGAATGGCATGCACTTCGTGAGTAACAAATTCTTGTATTTTTATGGAGAGTTGCTTCATTCACACTTGAGTTGTTGTCTCTTTTTTCGACATTCAGCATTCTGCTTTTTCTATTTAGACTTTTAGCACACACCACATAATGTGATGATGCTGTTGTTGTAATTCTGTTGTTTCTCCGACATTAAAGAATGTAGTTTACTACTATTTTCTTCTTGTTTATTTTCTGAATCAAAATGAAAAAGTCAAATTAAGATTTTGCACAGCAATGTTTGTCTCATGTTTGTGGCCATAAAGCTGGTGGTGTTTTGTTAAAATTGTTAAAATAATGTCATCCACTCCAGTGGACCATCTCAAGTGTGATGTGTTATTTGCTGTTTGAGGAGTGTTAAGTGAGGGTAAATCAAAAAAAAAAAAAGATAATGTATTTGTGATAACGTGGTGAATAGGACCACTCCCTCACTCTTAAAGTGGCTTCTCCTTTGTACCATTATGACCATGAAAGAATGACGAGAACTTGACTTGAGTTACACACGTTTTCATTTGTACAATATAAGAGTTTCCCTCTTCCTTACTCATCATCAGTCAGTGGACCAAAAAAGACATATTAGCTAAGACTCCAAACCACTCCAGTTTGTCACCATCCACGTCTAGTGTATGTTTACACTAGACCAGAGTTTGAGAATGTTTTCCCTTCAGACATCATTGTGAATGGAAAAGTTAGGAACTCGTTTCGAACTGTATACAAAACGTGCATTCCTTGTTAAGCAATTACAAATAATCTGTGAATAAAGATGCAAAATGAGTCGTTTGATAAGATATGGCATTATGGAAAGCAATTTGAGTGTTTAATCAGGAGGCTTGACATCCAGTTTACATTCTTTGTCCTCATTAATAAGACAATTCAACAGACTCGTCAGGCCAAAAGTTTGGACACACACACATCCCATTCAATGTGTTTGCTCTATTCTCATGACTATATACATTTTAGATTCTCACTCAATGCATCAAAACTAAACATGACAAAAAGGTGACATAACTGAAAACATGTTTTAGACCTTAGTTTCTTCAAAATAGTGACTCTGATGATATTTTTGCACACTCTTGGCATTCTCACCTCTGGAAATTCTTCAATAGTGTTGGAAAACCATTTCAGGCGACTACTCTTGAAGCTCATCGAGGGAATGCAAAGAGTGCAAAAAAAATCATCAGAGCAAAGAGTGACTATTTTGAAGGAACTAGAATTTAAAATGTTTTCAATTATTTCCCCTTTTAAAAAAAAAAGTCTCATATTCAACTTTTTCACATACTGAAATAGTTCTCAAATGTGTAAAAGACATGTATGTGACATGCATTCTTCGAAATTGACTTTGGAGCTAATGTTTTTGCTGTCCCTAAATCAGCCCAAAAAACGCTATGTTCAAAAAAAGCCTGTTTTAGAGGCGTGTCACTTTTGTGTAAATAGCTGCACCAGACCACGCCTAGGCCATACCTTCTCTCTAGAAGGGGCTGTGATTTTGGCTCTGGTAGCCAATGTGCTAATGGCAAGCAGAAGCAGTGTGGTATAACCGTACCAATTTGAGCCAGACAGACATGTCTTTTACTCATTTGAGAACTATTTTATGATGTGGAAAAGTGGCATAACATTTTACCGTAAGAAAAAGTTGCATAACGTTACTACAGAAACTATGTTGTAGCGTTAGTTTGCGATTGTTTGGGCAGTCGTTATTTTGCCGTAACCGGCAATTCTCCTGCGAGCGTTATTTGACCCTGAATGTCTCTGATTTATCGTGAATTCTTGTAGACATTTACAGGCGGTTATGAATAACACAAATGTGCATTTAGGGCACTGTGCAACGTGAATGCCGTCTTGTCGAGACCACTTAGCGGCCGGTTAGCATCACAAAGTGATGTCAACTAGGTGGCAAGTTGCCAGTCATGGCAAAATAATCACCGCGGATTGTATCTTGGCAAAACAATACGCAACCACTTCAGTATTATCCAACCACCATCTGCCTTCTCATATCTGACCTCTTGTAACCAAACAACCTCCACATGACAAATGTAGCTCCCACTTTAGGCACTAAAAATACACCGGTAATATGGTAGAAGGTATGATATGGCACATCTTGAAAAATGATGGCTAAATCAAAATAAAATGTTAAACTTACATCTTTCATATTTGCAGTAGTTGCAAATCCAGCTCTGAAAAGGTTTTCATTAACAAAACAGTCCTTCGGGAAATGTTGTCGGGACACGTCCTTCAAAAATAAAGTTAATCCACTGTCTTCTCAAAGACTCAGACGAGAGATTAACCCTTTCTTTCTGATCGTTGCTTCCCCATTGTTCTCCACAGAGTATACGAGTAGAAAAAAAAAAGGAGCAGCCAGCTTCTCAAATTTCTGTGGGTGTGACAAACCTTTACCAGAGGCGATGCCACTAACCCAAGGGTGCTGGGTCGTGTGCACTTCTGTGTTTTATGGACATCACCAAGTCATGGAAGTTTAATCTGCCCGTTTGAAGCAAGCATTTTAGAAAAGAGGAGAAAGCTATAGAAGTCGCGGAGTGACTTTTTTCATACCTGGTTGGATTGTAGACAGGCCGGGGATGGATATTATTGATTAACAAAAACACCACTAAAGTGCATTTTCATACTATGAGACCTTTAAGTACATAACTCCACATGTGTTCATTCATAGTTTTGTTGCCTTCAGTGAGAATCTACAATGTAAATAGTCATGAAAATAAAGAAAATGCATTTGCATGAGAAGGTTTGCCCAAACTTTTGGTATGTACTGTACGTATCATGAATAGGGGGCACTAGTAGAATGATTTTGACTTACTAGTAACATTTTTTCCACTATAGTCTTCCACTAGTGTAAACAGGGCTCTAGATTAACTTTTTGCACTGGTTGCACTGGCGAAAAAGTCGAGAAGAATTACAGCAATGATAATAGACCTTTCGCAAAAGCCCCTCCCCCTTCAGTTGAAGCTTCCGGGTCCGACATCCCTCTGGACACTTTCAATGTAAATGAATGTACCAGAGCATGTCAGTCAGTGTTTTTGGAGCAATACAAGTGCTCTATCTATCTATCTATCTATCTATCTATCTATCTATCTATCTATCTATCTATCTATCTATCTATCTATCTATCTATCTATCTATCTATCTATCTATCTATCCATCTATCCATCTATCTATCTATCTATCTATCTATCTATCTATCTATCTATCTATCTATCTATATCTATCCAAGAATATAGTAATAAATAGTAAAATATGCAGAAAAGATGGCGTCACAACTATCGATGCTAAAACATACAGCTCTCTAGCTAAGTCTGAAGTAAACAAAAACAAGTGTCTCTCTCTCTCAGCGTGGAAATTACAATCCCGCAAAGTAATTTCTATTTTTAATAAATGCACTTGTAAACTGATTACGTCTTATTTTTCTCAGTCTGTAACAGAACGGTTGTTTACTCAGAGGTAGTACAAAATGCTATGTGAAAGATGAACACAAAATAAGTTCAAAGTGCCTGTTATGATGCTATGTTCACTTTGGGTAAATTGATGAAATATCACAGAGCTCCCAGTATGAGACCCAGCGTCAACGTTAAGTTACCCAGCTAACAATAATAATGATGTAGATCAACTTAACGAGTTATGTATGATCCAAATATTTGTAAAAATACACGCTCAAGCAGGTTTGCGTCTGTTGATTGGGCTAAATAAAGATGTCTTTCTAGTCTATGTATTTTTACGAGGCATGACTGCGACATCGCGTCATACAGAACTCGCTGAAAATGGAGAAGCACTCGCCGATTTCAGTGATGAATGGCCGATGGTATTCTGATAAAGTACAATATTAAATAATCATAATTATGACTTTGATGTCCATTTTTGTGGATGATCTTGCCTCTAGAGCTAAAGTGAATTTGACATTTTAGCTATTTCGGTTGCTAAGTAGCCCATTATAGCTACTTTACAGTCTCTTAAATTGGAGCAAACGTAGCGTTCCAATAAACGTTTGTTTATTTTGGAGACTTGCAGACTCACTTAGGCTTCGTTCACACTGCAGGCGATTGCGACCCAAATCAGATTTTTTTGCCCAAATGCGACCTATATCTGACTTTTTTATGTCAGTCTGATCGGCTCAATTCCAATTTTTTCATATCCGACCTGGGTGACTTTCATATGTGGTCCTAGATCGGATACGTATCCGAATTTTTGCAATGCAACCGCAGTCTGAACGGCTAGGTCGCACATATCCGACCTCAACGTCATCAGATAAATGTCCAATATGCAGCCCGCGCAGGCGGGGGCATTAAGCTTGATTTATGCTTGACGTTGTTTCGAGTAACAGTTGTGACTTTATATTTGACTTGAATTTAATCCCACTTGAAACATGAAGTATAAAGATGACATTTGTGGTGGTGATATTAGTAATTTAGCCACGCAGACGGCTCATTTATTACATGTGACAATGACGTGACGTCATCATTAGGGAGGGGAAAAAAAGGAGATGTCTCCGTGAGATGAGGCGCTCGAACAGACTCGCCTCATTTTCACAAAATATTATTTCTACCTCCTCCTGCATCACCTCTGTAGATACGAGATGGTAAAAATATTAGCCCCGACGACGGACTTCTAAAAGTCCGCGGCCCTGACACGCTGGATCATACGTATTTACTTCCGCAAACAGCGTTGTGAGTGACGTTGTATCTTCTTCTTCTTCTATCACATTACATCCTCACAGCAGACAGACTAAGGTCGCAATTAATAGGTAATGTGAACGCTTACACAAAAAAAAATGATTTCACCCAAAAATCGGAATTGAGCATTAAGACCTGCAGTGTGAACGCAGCCTTAGACTTACAGATTTAGCTGCGAGTGAGGCTGTCCACACTGTACAATCCATTGAAGACATCGCTCCACTTTGTAATGGAAAGAATAAGACTCCACCTGTGATCACTCTTGGGATTTCTCATGTTCGATTTACACAATCCTTGGGCACATCGCTTCACTATTTTTGTTGTTGTTGCCTAGACAATAGTATAAACGATGACTCGTATTAAAATGGCTAGATTGACGGCAATGAGCACGAAAAAGTCCACGTTGTACCGGGAAAGCTTGCAGGCAAAAGAATGCAAGCGGTACGATGTAAAAATTGGACTGATCGCCGAGATCCCTACATTGAAGAAGGAAGCTTACGCCAGCCACTAGTTACGTACATGGGGTGAACTACCTTATAAATGCGAAGAATGCAGTTAACCTTTGAAAAACTAAAGGCATATAAATAAATGGAGGCAGTCAACCAGCTGTGTTTTGGATAAGCGCGAAGTGCAACGCATGACCGTGAACTTCAATGTGTTTATAGTGACGGACGGCAAAGCTACGTCGCAGCTTAGCTTAGTTTATATTGTGCTCATTAAAGTATGCTGTATATTTTACACCTTCGGATCTTTCGGATCTTTGGAATGGAATAGAATCCCAATGTACAAGTTCTGTCAACTTTCTTAGTACAGCCATGTACCTAACACAAAACAACCATATTGGTTATGAAAAGGAACACTTGTTTCCTGAAGTGCCGCGTACTGTGCCTTCTGCTACAAAAAACAAAACATATGGTGGACGCATGACGCTGTGACGCCACACGGCTAGTAGCCATGTTGGATTTTTATTCCGTCTCCGGAAAAAAAAAAAGAAGAAAAAAAAGAGACTTCAACAAGACGCTTTTCTGACGTCATGTCCACTCTTCACTCATTGGTTCATTCCACTGTCTGTTAGCTCAGGTTTGCTCCGCCTTAGAAATGCAACTAATAGGGCAAAGTCGCAAGTGAGTCTGGATTTCCAGGCTAGGGTAGAGAGAGTAGCCAAAAATTTTACTCAACTAAGAGTGGCGTTACTTCAACATAATATTACTCAAGTTAAAGTAAAAAGTAGTCATCAAAAAAAATCACTTTAGTATAAGTAAAAAAAGTATTCACTGAAAAAAAATACTCAAGTACTGAGTATGACAAAAAAAAAGTATTTGTTTTGTTTAAAAAAAAAAACACATTAAGGAACAACAAACACAAGTTTCAAACTTTGTTTTTCACAGTTTTCACTTCAACAATCTCAGTTACTGTATAAAACAAAAATTGAATATGGCAGACAAATGGAAGACAAACTAATTTGAATAACATTTCATGACGCATTTCATGCTGACAGTATCTGCAGCATGAGATAAATAATTATGAGCACTGAGTGCTTTCATTTATTGATATTTTTATATATATATATTTATTTATTTAGTTATATATTTGGTCATTTTAAAATTTCCATTTATATTATTTTTTGTATTTAATTATTGAATTCTATTTTTATATCTCTTTTTATTTTCCCTTTTATTTATTTATTGGCATTTTTGGTCCTCCATAGCTGAGGAATGACGGATTGACAATTACAATGCTAAAATATTGATTGATTGAGGATGACGGGAGTCCCGACTGTTGACGATTGCCGAATGACGAATGCTCAAAATTTATTGACTCTCCCACCTCTGGCAGTTAATCTGTTCTCTCTTCAAAAAACAAAAACACACCGCCAGCCCAGTTAAAATAGATCCTCTTGGAGTTCTATAGCCGTCAATGGCAGTGAGTGAATGAGTTATCATGTTGTTGTTTTTTAAATTTTGCACTCAACTGTATTGTACTGTATAAAACCAGAGTGATAATTATTGCACTCCACATCAGATGCCAATGGGAGCACAAAACAGGATTGAATCAGACGTTGTTGTTTTTTGGAGGGGAAAAAAATATGAATTACAGCCTTTGTATTGGACAATAACAAAAGTATTCTTACAGTTTGTGATAGAACTGTAATTGGTGTGATAGCTATTGTTCACATGACAAGTTTGTAACCTTGTCATCTCTTCTCGCAGATCTAAGAAGAATGACGGCTGGCTTTGTTGGTATGGCTGTCTCCATCATTCTTTTTGGCTGGATAATTGGAGTGCTGGGATGCTGCCAACAGCATGACCTCATGCAATATGTAGCTGGACTACTCTTTCTCATGGGAGGTACTGTGTGGAAACATTTGCGCATATTTACACCAACACTGACCAGCCAAAACATTATGACCACTTCCTCACTGTAATGACATCCAAAAAGAGTACTGTATCAAACAAGCTGCTTTTATAAAGATACTAATGTTTACGCTCGATTGACACTATCAGAGAACCGTATTTACCCAAATGTTGTGATTGTAACAAGCATTGGTGTACAACAGAACTGTATTGTACAAAAAGCAGTTTTTCTAATATTTTTGCCTCTTTCATATAACTAATTGATGTGACCAAACTATTAGACTCGGGCTTTCATAGGATTCAGTACAGCTGTACATTGCAAAACAACCATGTCAATATCACCATAAGGTGCCTTTAAAACGTCCCTATTTAAGCCCCCAAATTCTGAAATGTTAAAATGAACTTCATCTTTATTACATTAAGCAGATGTTGTGCTCTTACAAATGTGTTTTGGTCAAGCTCACAAAGCCCACCAAAAACAAAACAAAACATAAATCTACTGCAAGCAGACAATGTACAGTACATGCAAACAGCAAAATATGTAAGCTTGCTGACGGGCTGGACGTCGAACGATGACAGGATGGACATTTTTGACATTACGTCAGCGCTTGAGGGAGCAACATGATTACTGACTGCAAACTGTTGAAAAGAAGTGGGTCATTTCACTAGACTCACCACAGCTAATTTATTATAAAACCACATTGAATATTTATTATTTACTATTCTGACTATTATCTACAATTTCACAATTTTTATATCTAGAATTTGGTACATACCGGTACATGTCTCATGGAAAACTTTCTACAATGGTTGTACCTGATTATGGTTGGTCACCTCACGTAAGAATTTCAATTTACAGTAAATCAAAGTTATGCGGCTAACAATTAGCCATCCAAACAAAACAAGCTAGCTAGCCTTACAAGTAAAATTATAATGAAAATATATATTTGTTGGAAAAGATGAATATCAATTGGGGTTTTTTTCAGGTCATAAAATGCTTTGTTCAAATATAACCACTACATAGCAGTTGCTAAAAGGAATTATTTTTATTTTTTTGACATACCGGTAGTTGAGAGACAGTACAAACCTGATAGCTGCTCCCATGTGTTGTTGACTGTCTTATGGGTGATAAAAACTTCTTAAAAAGTTCTGTCTTTAAATGTTTTTCAAAATAAAACTCCCAAATTGCTTATTTCTTTTTGGTCGCACCACATAATAATTCATATAATGGGCATCATTAGACAAACTGCGTCAATGACCCAAATATATTCAGAATTTTTCAAATGATTTGACCCCAATACCGATTCCGATACCGAGCTTTGCAGTATCGGCCGTTATTGATGCCGTATCAATACCTAGTTTTTAAAATTTTTGTTTTTGTTCAACATAAAAAGCTGCCCTGCCATTGGTTCAGAGCATTAAAGGGCCAATAGGATATCTTGACTGGGCATGCAGTGAACACGTCACACATCAGTGAATGTCGGGCACAAGCAAGACACAAGATGCTGCATCCAAAGTCCTATATTAGCATCGGAAATAATGGTATTCGCATGTTACTTGTTAGTATTTGCCGATGCTAATACCACTGTTTTAATGCAGTATCGGGGCCTCTACCGATGCTGGTATCAGTATCGGAACAACACAAATTTTCAACATACGGTAGTACTCTGCATTAGCCACCGTTTCAGCCTCTCTTGAAGAAATAAAAAATGTTGGTCGTCAATGAAAACAGAAGAAGGTTTCTTAAAGGGGGCAGTTACTCCATGACAGGGTGGACAACAATTTCAAGGACACATACCAAGCTTTCAATATTATAATCAAAATAGATTTGACATGATTGATCAACATGGCTTGTTTCATCAAATAACCCACTGTGTACAATAAATTCTTATTCTTATTAAAAAACATATATTTTAGGTTTTAACCATTTATTACAAACACTGTAGTTAGCAGAGCGGTGTGTGTGACATGCCGAAACCTCCCATATTCCAATGAAAAGGCAATAGTATAAAACGAAAGAAACACAAAATAAGAGTCTTCTCAGTGTACTAGTATGTGTGCAAATGCTTGGCCACTTTTAATAAGACCTCAGAGTTTCCTTATCCTTCTACATTTCCATGACGACTGAGGGATTCTGATGAGCACACCAAGGCACTGGTGATATTGACTCAAATGAAAACCAATATGACAGTGTCACAACTCAACATAATTACCTCCATATAAAAAGTCAACACATACCTGTTAAACACAAGGACGCGCGCATTATGACGTTACAAATATGTGCCACTACCATAGAAGAGGGGAGGGCTTGAGGAGTTGGGCACAACTTGAGCCACAACCACAACAGATGGACCAACGTGGCATGTGGGTTATTATTGGCGGATTTCTTTATTATCTGATTTATCTGTATGATGTCAAATTGGTCGATAATTGGCCACCGATATTATCGTTTAAGTAGGTATAGGTTTAAAAAAAAAATTGAATAGTCGATTTTGAACCAATTTTACTTTCCAAACCCGATATAGATTTATAAAACCATGAATTTATTATTTTATATATATCTTTTTTCCATAAATTCTCAAGAAAGTAGAATGTTTAAAGGATCATTTTTTTGTTGTCTTACTGTTTTCTTGAAATGTACTGTAAACATGAATTTAAAAGTATTTACTTACATTTATGAAAGACCTGACTTATTGCACTTTAAAACAATTCAGAATCTTTTTAATTTATATTTACAATTATTGAATTATATTCTGAATTATTTTCATCTAATCCTTGCTGATGTCAATGTTTGTGTAACACTTTACAGTAAGTGATTATAAAACATATTACTTTCAAACTTAATAATTTGAACAGTTACTGTCTCCGCAAATTTTACATTGGAATTTAATATTTGTGAAGTTTTTATCATGTCCTTGACATTTAAGAATCCATGTGCCATAATTAACTAATTCAAACCCAAAAATGTGTAAATATGTTTTTTAGTACTTTGTCCTTCACTCCCAAAAACATTTGTATACATTTTTTTTTAATGCAAGATCACTCAGAAGGCTCTGATGCAGCTTCTGACATGGAGTGACTTAAAGCAATGGGGGGGTGGGGGGGGGCGGCCAGCAGTTGACAGTAGAGTATAAGAGATTAGCAGGGCCAAGTTCTTTTTGTCAGTGTTTTTACCAGGAATGGGAATATTGATGAAACTTAGCTATATTCTAATGCTAATTGCTGCAAAACAGAAACAGTTACAAATATACTTTGTTTTCCTGATGAAAGAAGAGACTTCAATCTTTCTTTTGATAGGTTCCATGTTTCTATAGTAATAAAACATAATATTGTGTGGGCCTTGCAAACGCAGTCAAAATCCAGTAAAAGAACCTGGAGCGAAAGGGGTTGCTTTAGTGAAAATGGCTGGGAGTGAATCAGTTAATGGATATCGGATTGAAGTGAATTGAACTGAACTCTTGTAAATTGAAATCGAATCGAGCCCTACTTTTAAGGTTAACATTGTGTGACATCACAAAACTACGGAAGCGTATTGCATTCACTTGAAAAAAAACAACTAAATGAGACATGTCCATTAAATGTTTACCGTCCATGAAAGTCCAAAATACACAATTCCCACTAGATTAGGGAACTTGACAAATGTCCATATATCCAATGAGTGCCCGTCGTCTCTTCACAGGAACGTGCTGCATCATCTCCTTGTGCACATGCGTGGCCGGAATCAACTTTGAGTTAACCCGCTACCCTCGCAACATGTACGGCCTTCCCGAGGACATTAGCCATGGCTACGGCTGGTCCATGTTTTGTGCCTGGGGCGGCCTGGGCCTTACTCTGCTGGCCGGCTTCCTCTGCACCTTGGCCCCCTCCCTCAGCACGCCGGCCCGCACGGCCACCCACAAGCCGAGGCACGAGAACGGAACCGTGTGACGGCCACTCACGAACTCCACTCTTCAAAACTCGGATCTTCGTCTTTTTGTCTCATCACCATGTCACCGCGCACTCAACATCGCCATCCCTCTCAGTGTTCATTGTGCCTGAGTTGTGATAGCACACATTCTGGAACAAACAAGCGATTGACTTCTTGAACCCGCCCTAAAGGACCTCCATGGACACCACGAGTGCAACCTAACGTCTTTGGCTCTCATAGCACAAGGTTTTTTGATGTTGTCTTTTTGGACATGCTGACTTTACGGCAATCTGAAGGTGACTGTTTTACAATGGTGCTCTCTTCAATCCGTTTGCTACGCTCACTCCTACAGCCGCACACCAGACAGACACCAGCTTTTCCACACGTTCATTTTCTGCTGATGAATCACGAGAGAATTCATCCAAACAGAGCAAATCACATCAAATGAGGCCAGAACATCCCGTCAGCCTTGCTCTTTTCACTAGATGCAGTGTGCTGGTTTTGTTTGCAATGGAAAGAAAAAAAATAATCTGGCAACGAGTGCCCATTGCTTCGTGTTAGTGTAGCACAATGACATCCAACATTAGCCCTGACCATGGTAGATGTTTGCGTTCTCTGCTGGATGGATCAAGTACGACAGCATATTAGGGTCACGTATATATATTTTTTCTTTTCAGAGGGGAGGTAATATTCTGAGAAAAAAACTTGCAAATTTGCGAGTTTATAAAGTGGCAAATTTGCAAGAAAAAATAACTCTTACGAGAAATACACGTAGCGCACTACTCGGATGTTTGTGCCAATACTTTTCGGTTGGGTTTTTAAATAAGGAGATAGTAAATTTGTAAATACAGTAGTAGTAGTAAATAGTAAATCTTGATAGTAAATCTCGCAAATTTGCCACTTTATAAAGTGGCAAATTTGCATTAGTTTTATTCTCGGATTATTACTCCCCCCTTTCAGTGGTGTAGTTGTCCCCGGAGAAGTGGGTATACTCTCAATTGTCACATTTTTTTTTGTAGTCCAGAAAAACATCCTCTTTTAGAAACGGTGACATGTAAGAATTAAAAATCCGTCATTTGTACTTGCTCACAATAATAAAATTATCATGCTTTGTAAGAGCAGTTTGATAACACAAGCAGCCTGAAATTATGTAAAATGTATTTATCATGAGGCAAACAGAGTATATGTTAGAAAACAAATTACAATATTTAATGAACAATGAACAAAAATAGTGAAAAACAATCTGGTTTTCAATCTTAAACTATTTGTCCCCATTTTTGTGTTTTAATTTACCGTTACTAGTACCAGCCTATAGCTACAATAAAACTTAACTAGAGCATGTAGTTAGTGTGTAACCGGCAGCTTCCACCCTGCGAATCGAACCAAAATATGAGGTCAAATCAGTTCACCTGAGCTAGATTTTTGGGTCACCATTGTGGCTCGGGGGGCCATTTGAAGGATTGTTTTCCTCAAAATGACCCTCCCTACTCGGGCTCTGATTGGCTCATCGGTCCTCATGCCAAAAGTTAGCCAATCTAATCAGGGGGAACCAGCCAATTAGAGGCAGAGTAGAGTAGGCCAAGGCTGAACGGTGTGCATCTCGGGGGATTTAGAAATAGGTATACTCCATATACCCTGGACTACACCACTGCCCCCCCTGAATAAAAAACAACAACAAAAAAAAAAAAAAAAATAAATATATATATATATATATATATACGTGGCCCTAATACTTCGTAATCAAGTGTGGGCAGCACAAAAAAATAAATAAAAATATACACGACTAAATTTGCATCAAAAAGCAACACATTTGATCGTCTTTTCAAAGATTTGTGTATGTACAATTGCATCTCTATGTAGACTAAGATACATCGTTTATGTAAATTAGATTTTCAATAAGGTTGTTTATATCCGTGTGTTGAAACAATAATTCCTGATGGTACGGAAGTGCGGGCTCAGCAGGATCGTGTTCAAGATTTGCGCTCGAGGGATGAATCCATTATAGGATTTAGCAACATGAAGGCATTTTTACTTGTTGTTTTTTGATGAGGAAGAAGTGAAATGCATAACTGCTGAGCTAAGATTTAATGCTGCTGCGCTCTTACAGCTCTTGAGTTGTTTGCTGACAGCTGACAAGAGATAAATGAGAAAGTCGACTGCAGAGTAAAATTCAGTCGCTGCGGTGTTTACACTCACAATTGGTACTGGTTTTAGGAAGAAAAGAAGAGCAGTATTGTTTTAGTATTGACACACACACAAAATCTAAAACATAGGCCAATGTCCTTAATTCTGCCTTGACTCAACAGGATGATGCTGAAATAAGCAGCAAAATTTCGCTGAAATTCAACTTTCAATGTTTTGTTGCACATCTAATGAGTCATCAGATGCTGAACTATCAGCAGATTTTATTCTACCACTTCATCAAGCATAATTCAGTTGTCTGAATGAAATTGCATCAATTTGATGACAGGCTTCCAAACTTTCAATTCAAGCACCTGTTTATAAATTCATTCCTGATGCCCAAATTTACCAATAGACACAATAACATTGTCGTCAACAGTGCTTAATAAATGCCACCGCCATCGTCAGCATCGTTTTCATGTATTCTGCGTGCTCATTGAGCCGTTTAACCAGCCTGGGCAGAAAAGAGGAATTTCAAACTGAATTCAGCTTTTTATATCCTACCTTGAATCAGCTCACTGAACTTATGTGAGAAGTCAAAAATTATTCAAGCATATGACCAAACTGCTTCTCTGTTAAGGAATGCTAGTAAATCTAGATAGGCCTAATGTAAAAAAAAAAAGAAAAAGAAAAGAAAAAAAGTGATTTACTATTCTTGTTTTTAAATCAAACTTTAAATTAATTATAATAATCCTGGTCAGCATCAAAAAAGGATGTGCAAACAAAGTAGTGAACAACATTTTTGGGCAGTTTTGGATGATTTGGTCCAAATATCATTAATTTTTCTGTATTGACCTTTTGCAAGTGACGTCACCGCCCTCATTGGAGCGCCCCCTATGGGACGCCGGACGGCAAAAGAACCACTTGCCTGTATTGTAACCATTGAATCTCGTACAGCGTAAAGTCCTTTATCTAATCGATTATCTTATAAAATGGTCATATCTTGCTGTGCGGTCGGTTGTACAGATAGACAAGGGAGTAAACTAAATATTGTTAAATATTATTATATATAAAAGACGTTGATTGATAGCAGCAATCAACAGAAAGGACTAGCAGCCCACAAAGTATTCACGGATTTGTAGCGATCATTTTTTTGCGAGGTTAGCAGATAAATGTTCATACATTTTACTAGTAAACGTACACTAATAACAAAGGTGTCAAATTACGTGTTTCAAATCACATTAAGGAGCCAGATAGTTAGCATCTACTCCAACTGCGCGTACACACAGCTTAGTTTTAAAATGTATAAATAAAATATTGTTCCCCGGTGTGAGCGTATCATCTCGTCCCAGAGACCGCCAGCGACTAGCGTTTAAATCAGCTCCAGTGTAAGGAGGAGAGCCGGTTAGACACCGGCATTGACTATATAATGATATAGGTCGTGCGCTGTGAATTTCGGCAAAGTCTGTGATTTGATTAACTTGGTAAAAACAGCAGGCGACAGAAGGTAAGGGCTGTTTTCAAACTAGCGATCTCCAACTTAAGTAAATATCGCACTCTATGAGTCCCGACTAAATGTGCCACTTCGACTGACAGGCGAACTTTGGTTGAAGTAGTAGATTCCATGGATTAATTGGCAATAATAACTTTTCATTTGTAAAATAGCCGTCGCTAAGTCACTAAGTCGCTCCGGGTCACGTCCACTTCCATTCAACAATCATTTCCTTCCGCCGTCCGTCATAGGGTAGTCATGTGATCACATGACGTTGGTGCAATTGGTCAATAGACTCCCAATTTATTTATTTATTTATTTTTTGTAATTTCACACTTTTTGGAAAAAGAACAAGAAAGTTTTTTTTATTTTTACAAAAATCTTATTTTTGGCATATTTAAGGCATATTAAAGCAGTGAAGAGAGTGAAGATTACTTGCATTTACATGACATGCAATAATGAAGATAACAGATCACTTTGTTACTTACTTTATTACGACTTCACTTACTCAAGAGGTCGACTTCAAAATAGGCTCTGATCAGTTATTTACTCTCAAGGTGATTTTACGCTAGTGTTTCTCAAATTTTGCAGAAAATATTTTGTGCAGTTTTATTTTTGATTTCACGTCTTTTTTAAATTAAAATAAAACTATATACTTACCACATACATATGTGCAAAGCCCTTTAACGCTAAAATAGACCTTAAGCAACTAAACCTCACCAAGTCTAGGATGCAAATGAAAGATTGTACACTGAGCCTTGTTGAGGCTACAAGCAGTAGATGATAAGCTTACCTTTAGCTAGTCCTTGAACGCTCCTGATAAACATTCACCTGTTTCAAAGCCACTGGTTGCGAGGAACAATGATGAAAAAAAAATTATAATATATAAATATACTTGCAGCCAAGTGAGGTGAAATATCCTCTAATAGATGCATTATGTTCTATGAATCCCTTGGCAGTTCAGGTCTTGTTCTTGGAACCTAGTTTAAAAGTCAGTAGTGTGCTACTTAGTAGCCTACCAAAACAACCCCAAAAATAATCATAAAAAAAAAATAGCACATTGCGTGTAACAGTAAAAGTTATTGTTATTGTCATCATTGTCATGTCATTCTTGTTAATTTTCAGTTTCATTTTGATGCAGACCAGGATGTCCGATACCACTTTATTTTTCAGACCAATACCAGTATGAGTACTCAACTGTTGAGTAGTCATCGATACCAAGTACAGATACCACTAGTACTTTTGTTAAATACAATTATCTCCTCCCAAAAACAATGTCAGATTATTTTAAAGAGAAACTTTTATGTCCTATTTTTCCTTAAAATTGCAAGCAATGAATGGCAATTTTCAATTTTTCACATTTCTAGACATGCGAGTGCCGATAACGTCAAATAAGGCCAGCTATCGGTACTCGTCCCTTGTAATAATTATATTTCAGCTGTAAAACTCTAATTCTGATTAAATAGTGTATACATATTAACCATTACATAAACATAAAAAAGTTCAATTTGAGTGCTGTTAATTTAGGGCAATTGTGGCATAAACCTGAGTGGCAGCCCATTTAAATTTGATTTGAAGACCTGTACATAATGAAACATATAAACTCGTGAAAATGTGTGCCCACTTGATGGCTGGACAAAAGGTGACCCAAAACTCATTTGAGAAAACTATTTTAATGTCAGAAACATGCAACTAAATATCTTCTTTTTTTTCTTAATTTTTTTTTTATAAAAGGTCCAAAATGATCAACTAGTTTCCGATTTTTCTCGCACGAGGATGGAATGGCAGAGCAGGCTGTATACAGTATTTGAATAAGAACGAGGTTCTGTAGCTTATTTCTTGTGGGCCAGATTTTTTGTTTTGCCTTTTGATCACCAAAACATCAAAGTTTTACATTTTAGTGAGGTGAGGCACAAGAAATGTTCTCAGCTATGTCCGCTAACTTTCTTATTAAAAAAAAAAAGGTGTTATGATGTGTGTCGACAACACTATGTGTGATGTTCAAGTCCTTTCCACGTTACCAAAACACTACAAGAGGTTCAATGTTAACTGAAGCATGATTGAAAAGTGTTTCTTCAGTGTCTTGTTGAATCTTTGCACATTGCTGGCTCTGTTCAAGGTTGGAAAGTGTTTGCAAGGTCACACAGGGCATCGAAACAGATACAAGCATGTGATGCACACTATAATGTGTCTTTTACAAACATTCTGGGTTTATACCACATTGTGTATTTATGGGAAGTTAGTTCAACCTTTTATTGTGAAAATATAATGGCAGTGACAAGGGAGTGAGTGTGAACACTTTTTACTTTTATGAAGATCGCCACCCAAACTAATATGAGTAAGGACTAAATAGTAATGTGAACATGTAGACATAATAGAAGCAATATTAGACACGTATTTTTTTTGTTGTACTTTTGTGGTAAAAGTATGATGCCCTCTTTTTCTTTTTATCTGATGTGCTACAACTTCATATTAGATGAAGACTATTAAGCACAATTTTGTGTCCCCTTTATCAGATTGTTGCATTTGATGCATATACAATAAATGACAGCACACTCTGGAATTTTAGCACAGTATTATGACTATCAGGTTTTTTTTTAAATGCAAAATATCATGTAGGCTACTCACCTGCAAGTTAAAAGACTGCTGAGTCAGCTGTTGATTTCAGCGCAGTGTTATAATGATTTCAAATAGAATACATATCCTCTCAATATTCAACTGCAGTGGAAAGGTTGCCATTTAAAGCGGCACTTGTTTCAGTAGCACAGCTATTATTTTTTACATTTTTACCAATGCAATTCACTGCAGAAACTTTGTGGCGACTGAAAAGACATAACAGACATGCATGATATCATTGCCGTTCATTTCAATATTAAACTGTCAATTTTCTTTATTTATTTTACTGAAATAAAAGACGTATTTGCCAGCTTTCTGGTTTCCATTGTTTGGTATGCTTCAAGATTGCAGAAATCTAGTATCATGCGTGATGATGATCTTTTTTCTTTCTTTCCTTTTTTTTTGCATCACATTGGCATTTTGTCACTGAGCGAATGGTGCCATCTAGAGGGAGAAACTGATTATGTGTTTTTGGATTTTTAGCATGATGGCTGATTTGAATAATGAACAAATCAAACGGCACAAATGAAGTTTAAGTGCAAGATATACACACAAATGGTTTTATATAACATGTGTTTACATATTATTAAATGTTAATGTCCAAACATAAAATGTGCACGACTTCCTTTGGACACTACGTCACTTAACATCCAAACAGATTGATGAAATAACACATACTTGGGTATTTGATATTCAAATAAACACAAAAATCTAAATACTGTTGTACATACCCCCTGTAAATGTAACCCCAATAAACCAATCAATAAACCTGCGATGATGTGAACAAATATAAATTAACAACAATGGCAGGTAAGTACAACAAAAAGGGCACGTTGGATAATAGTATGGAGAGCGATCTACTTCTTTCCACGGTAATGTGCGTTGACCACCATATAGTTGTCAGGTGACACGTTGAAATTGAGGGGCTTGACTTTGTCCCGACAGCTCCTGATTTCAGATCTGCCCACCGGTCCTCCTCTGCAGGGGTCGTGTTTCTGTAGGTAGTTTAAAAAAGTCTCCCAGCCTCCACCCACTCGCACCATCACGTGACGCTCATTCAGCATCTGTGACATAAAAAATACGTAGGGAATGTCTTATTACCGCAATATTTATAACACACACACACACTCGCCAATCTAATATTTACAAGCTTCCCTTGCATATGAAGTTGTCGCCATGAAAGCCAAATGATAGCTTTGTCAAAATCTCATTAAACCAAATGAAAGAGCACCTCGTGCCACCAGCTGAGCTCACACGACAGACTAATCCATATATGAGCATGCATGCGCACACCAGCAGTGACGCACGAAGCTTCATCCGCACACAAACCACGTAAGGTGCACTATTTTCAATAAAACCCGCACCCAGCCTTGGTGCGTGCGGGCAGCTGTTGCAGAAAGGCCCTCTGTCTCGGATTCAACACATCCTTCACAGACAAGAAGCCCTAGCGATGAAAACCAACTGCTGCCATGGCAACTACTGCCACAATATGAGGCCAAGACAAAAATTAAAGGGGGATTGAGATGAATCCATTGCACACCCACAACTCCCAGGAGACATTAACATTCCCAGGAGGCCTTGCAAAGCGGGCCATTGTCCTGTCAGCAGTGGCCCACCCCCCTCCTTGGTTTATCGCCAATAAACCCTTCATTAAGGAAGCATTAAGAATGTGATCACACGAGCAGATATGCCTCCAACCCCTCCTTCCCTCATGTTTGGAGCAGCGTGCCACACGTATGGGATGAAAAATCAATGGCACGCGCTCAGACTTAAGCAGCCGTGGAGGGAAGCCGAGCTAGACGCGCTCTATCTCAGCTGACATCCTCCAGATTAAAATGTTAAGGTTGACAGAGGTCAAGTCTGACATTCTCACTCAACCATTTTTCTGACTTACAGCCAGTGGATGCCATTTACACTGTTGCTCTTTCACAGCACAATAATAGCCTTTGTTTGATTTTATTTATATATATATATATACAGTATATATATATATATATATACACAGTATATCTTCCGTCAGCCTGCTCCAGGCCAGCTGTGGCAACTGAAGTAGCTTACCGCCACCACAGTGTGAAAGTGTGAGTGCATGAATAATGTATCCACTGTAAAGCGTCTTTATCTGGTGCATAATTATTATTATTATTATTATTAATCTCTTGATCTGAAACCCAAATGTCTTCAGTATACAACAAAAGAAAATGAATTGATCTTGCCATTCCAACACTTTTGGACGGGACTGTAATTTTAAAATCTTAAGTGATTATTATCGTTGATAACAGCCTGATTGAAATAAATACAACTAACACACATGGGTCAAAGAAATACTTTTTGCATTCCTTTGGCGGGAATAGCAATTCCAGGCTAGGGAGAAGATGACGTTTTCCATAAAGCTTAAGGAAAGGTGCCATGAAGGTAAAGCAATTTGACTTTCCCAAGAGACCCTATTACAGTACTGTACGTACATTGAATGCGTATTTTCCCCCCCACCCATTTTGTGGCGGCTCCTGGAGGCCATGATGCTTTTAGCATTTGAATATGTTGACTAATGTGCTTTGTGGACTTGGAGAAGGCCTTTGACCGTGTCCCTCGGGGAATCCTGTGGGGGGTGCTTCCGAAGTACGGGGTACGGAGCCTCCTTATACGGGCTGTTTGGTCCCTGTGCGACCAATGTCAGAGTTTGGTCCGCATTGCCGGCAGTAAGTCAAATTCGTTTCTAGTGAGGACTGGACTCCGGCAAGGTTGCCCTTTGTCACAGACTCTGTTCATAACTTTTATAGACAGAATTTCTAGGCGCAGCCGAGGCGTTGAGGGGGTCCGGTTTGGTGGCCTCAACATTGCATCTCTGCTTTTTGCAGATTGCTGTTGGCTTCTTTAAGCTGTGATCTCCAACTCTCGCTGGAGCGGTTCGCAGCCGAGTGTGAAGCGGTTGGGATGAAAATCAGCACCTCCAAATCCGAGACCATGGTTCTCAGTCGGAAAAGGGTGGAGTGCCCTCTCCGGGTCGGGGAGGAGATGCTGCCCCAAGTGGAGGAGTTCATCTTGGGGTCTTGTTCATGAGTGAAGGTAGGTTGGCGTGGGAGATTGACGGGCGGATCGGTGCAGCGTCTGCAGTGATGCGGACTCTGTATCGGTCCGTTGTGGTAAAGAAGGAGCTGAGCCGAAAGGCAAAGCTCTCGATTTACGGGTCGATCTACGTTCCTACTCTCACCTATGGTCACGAGTTGTGGGTCGTGACCCAAAGAACAAGATCGCGGATACAAGTGGCCGAAATGAGTTTCCTCCGCAGGGTGTCCGGGCTCTCCCTTAAAGATAGGGTGAGAAGCTCGGTCATCCGGGAGGGACTCAGTGTCGAGCCGCTACTCCTCTGCGTTGAGAGGAACCGGTTGAGGAGGCTCGGGCATCTGGTTCCGATGCCTCCTGGACGCCTCCTTGGAGAGGTGTTCTGGGCATGTCCCACCGGCGGGAGGCCCCGGGGACGACCCAGGACACGCTGGGGAGACTATGTCTCTCGTCTGGCCTGGGAACACCTTGGGATCTCGTCGGTGGAGCTGGTTGAAGTGGCTGGGGAAAATCTGGGCTTCCCTGCTAAAGCTGCTGCACCCGCGACCCGACCCCGGATAAGTGGTAGATGATTGATGGATGAATGGACTAATGAGCAATCCAGCTCTGCGTCTGTGAATTTTAGTAACCAAACAAGGCTTCTTCGGAATCTGTATTTATCTGGATCTATTATGGCTGACTTTTATTAACAGATATGAAACAATCTCATATAGGAAAAAATTGATACGTGCGTGCGTGTTTTTTTTTTTTTTTTTTTTTAATGAAATGTTGAGAATTCTCACATGGGCCGCTTTATTTGTGGGTCGGCAATAAAGCTCCTTCCCCCTGCACAGTGTGCTATGTCTGCATCCTATAAAGCATCTTCTGCATTCCCCTGAGTACTCCCTGTTCGGACCACTGACTCATCTTGTCCTGCTGAAAAATTCATGTGGGCTCACATGACAGAGAAGGGATTTAAGCAACTGCCAGTAGGAGTCAGACTTGAGCCAAATCCACAGCTTGTGAGACTACAGTGGGCCCTAATCAAATGTACAGTAATAGAAACGATCCGTTTGTGGGCATCTCAACATTATTGGACGACTCGTCATGTGAAATTAAAATCAGACTTGGAATGCTTAAGTTTTCCTTCAGTGCCACCTTGAGGTTGACATTCATCATTTTGGGGAAAATGCTATGAAATGTGAAGAAATGAAAAGTCAAGTTTTCCTTGGGGTGAAGAATAAATGTTTACTTTATTTGTTTATTACGCCATGTCAAAGGTCATTCAAGCATAAAGAAAGAGAGAGCTGAGGTCATATCTGCCATAAAGCTCAGCCCAAAATGTAAAGTGTGATACTGCTCAATGACTCAAACTCTTTCATCTGTCCTTAGGTTTTCTTATTAGCAGATGTGATAGACAAAGAATGATCTTGTGCGTGTCTTTCGTCCCACTGACATAGTCCGACAGTGTCCTTGGCTACGCAGCGTAAAGAGCCTAATTGGGAGCCGAGAAGAAAGGAAAGCTTTCGTCTTTTTCAACAGCAAAGAATGGCTGAGCACTTCATGGCCGCCATTGATTGAATAGTCCCCCAAGGAAATGGACAGGATGGGGAGGGCTGAAAGTTTACACATGAGGAGGGGCCGTCATGCTCAATCGCTCATTAACAAGCTGTCCGATTAAACCCCTCGCTAATGACTTTGTCTTGCAAATCTATAATATGTCTTGTTTGAAAGGTGTGGCCACACTTGGGGTCAACATGGTGTTTGGTAATTGAGGTTTATGGTATGTTTCTTTCTACACTTGGTGGCAGCTGTGCAACACAAGGTGGAGTCAGGGTCATGCAGAAGTCCAGCAGCACTACGTTTATGTTGTCAAAAGCTACGATTAGTTTTTCAAATAATGTTGGATTTGGGGTATTTTTAATGGTGAAAATTAAGATAATAAAAGAACTCTGGCTCGATGAATTTGAGAAACTTTCTAGCCCAAAAAAAAAAAGGTCCATAAAAGCATAATGGTGTGGCAACATAATGAAGAAAGTATTTTCTAGGAAGAAAAAAAAATCTGCCTCTCAACTGAATTTCTGCCATTAGATGTATCTCTATTTTTTTTTTTTTTAAACTGAGGCTGACAGCATTGATTACCAATTCAACGTGCTGGTCAGTGCGACTTTCAATAAGATTAACAAAGCACTAAATGGGTTTCCACTGGTGACCAATTAGCCACTGCAGTTGTGCACACTTGTGAGTTAAGTGCAGTAACCTTATGGCGCCCTAAGATTAATTTGTTTTGGGGCCCCTCCCCCCAATGATTAACTATAAGTGATAGTGTTACACTTGGATATGGGATTTTAATGGTTTTGTCACCACTTTATTACTATTATTAGAGGTGTTAAAATGAGTGCGTTAAATTTGAGTTAATTTAAAGTTCCTTTAACACCAATATATATATTTTTTTAACGCACGATTAATGAACGCCGCTTACTTGGAAAGCCTATGCTGGGGGAATTCCAGTCGCAACGCAGCAGACACGTCCACGTCAAAATTTTGCAGTAATAAATGTAATGATAATGCATATATTTGTGGAGACTGGGGTCAAGTTGTATTTTACAAATTTAAAAATGTGCAGAATTTCACAAGTTACTTCGTGTTAAAGATTCGATTCGAGTTCTTAATATGAAAAGAAAAATGCAATGAGCTGTCACCAACGTCTTACAAATGCAATGATCCCATCTAGTGGCACAAAAATGACCTCAACACAAATCAATATCGCACTTGTTTTTTTACAGTAGGAGTAAATCTTTTTAATTTTAACAAAAAAAATATATATATTGTTATGAAATTGCTGTATCAATGACTACAAGATGCAGCCATATTCCTATTAGTTGAACATTTTTCTCACTTTTATGTTAACATGAGTATGAAAATTTATATTTTATTGTACATTTTATTGCACATTTAGAACAGATTATTCTAAATATATATATATATTTACTAAAAGGTTAAGTATGGTCAAATTACAAAACATAATGTCTTCTTTGACTTTTTCTCAACAGCATTGGGTCAATAATAAAGGCTACCATAAGAGCAAACTAATTAGATCATGTACACACATCAGTATCCATAAGCATCAGCATAGCTTTCACCTGAGGCTTAATATGTACTTTCCTTACATAAAATCTTCCAAAATTAAATGTTTTTTTCTTCTTCTTGCTATCACATGTGAGGGTGGAACCATCAAATAGTTTGATGGATCTTAGCAGGAGTGAAATAAATCATCCAGTATACAATGAGACGTCTTCCCCTGGACTCCCAAGGGGGCTGCCATTTGAACTGCACACAACACAACATATCTTGGCAAAATCTACCTGAAAGCGGCACGTTTGTTTGAACTCTTAGCTGAAGGTCTGTGTACTGAATAAAATCATTGTCAGCCCAGTCTTATCCAGACCATTCGTTGCCAAGCAACCCTGACTCCCAGAAGGCCTTTTTCTTGAGCCTTTGTATTGAAACATACAGGTGGTGAATGACTCAGGGAGGCTGAAAGGCACTAACATCTCTATCCCAGATAAAGGCAAATAAGTCAGTGATTCAACTTGCTGACACAAAGATGGATTCATTACATTTACTGAAATCATATTATGCTTACACCTAAAACAGATATACGTTAGGGTGAACAGTTTCATATTAGTATACCAAATGTTTGGCATAAAATGACATTGATTAATTGATTAAGTAATTTCAATTCTTACCATTAGCCTGTCTTACCTAGTATAGCTTATGATGATGATTATCAATCAGAATCAATCTAAAAACAAAACTAAAATCAATTGTCGACATTGTAAAACAGTTACATCGAAACAAAATTACAAACTCAATTAAAATTGCATATGCAATACACACAAAAAAAATGTAAACACAAATGTCCAAGCATTGTGTCTAAAGATAAATGATTGCTTTAGCCCTTGTAGAAACAATATTTACAATACTAGGTCTGTAGTGAGTATCTCAACTGACTGTCCTTCAAAAGTTTTGTCTTGACTTAGGCCACACCTATTTCGGGTCATCAAATTAGCCATATTAAATCTTAATTACTCTGATTTCAAATGAAAATGACACACTTCCTGTGCTGTGCCTACCCTTTCCGTTGACAATTACAATTGAATTTCTCAGTATTTATAGAAGTGTTGGAGATTTTATACATTTTTCTGTTTTAGTGTTTTAAACGATTGCAATTGAGTCATAGTTACTTATGGAGATGGACAACTGACAAAATGGGGAAATAACAACCATTTTCTACATTCTTTGATCATGATTCGGGTCATGGGTAGCTGGAGCCTATCCCAGCTGAGGCCAACTACATCTCTGGATTGGTTGAAATTCAATCACAGGGCAAGTTAAGACAAACAACCAATCACATTTTATAGCATCACTAAATGGGAACTAAATGCATGGACTACCTGCATAAACTACTGGCCAATTAGGCTCAGTGGTTTACCGTCAACAAGCAAGGCTTTCGGTGTTGCCTTCTGTGCTGACAGTAAATTCTCAAGCGCAAAGGCTCATACTGTATTTAGTACTTACACCATAAATAGTTTCATTCTTGTCCAATCCATTTTTTATGCGTTGCCATGTCAACGAAATCTGCCCCGGGCCTTCAAAATCAGTTTGCCTGACTGATGTAAAAACTATATTAGCAAAGGGACTGTTTCTTTAATTAACTAGTCAAACCAGATTTCAAATTAGCCTAAAGGGCCAACTAGCTCGCCCAGCATAACGTTAGAATTTTTCCATCCTCTGAATGTCTGACTGGCTGGTCAGAGAAGCCAAGTTTGATGATCAAAAGACGTCTGCAGACATTAATACTTTTCATAATTTGCATCGATGATAATTATGAACGTAACTGAATCAAATTGTTCCATTTGGAAATATATCAAGACATGTATCGAAGTGTCTTTTATTGGAGTTAAATATCTTAGAAAGAAATGCCACTTCTACAGTACTGACACGATGTGTGTAAACAAAAAAGCCATTGTATTGTACCCTCGTGAACTGAGCCGTACCATATTGAATCAAATCTGAGTTGAACCGAATGGAATTGTTCCACATTTAATTCGAACCACATGTAGGTAAGCAGTATATCATTATAGAAAAATATTGATTCTGAACTTGTGCAGGTGATGTATGTGGCACAGTTTTGTGCTGTTATATTGCGTTTTTGTACACTATTATGGTTTCTATAATTGCAACATATGAAGGAAGCAGGAAGCAGTTAACCATAGTATGTTCAAAAAGCTTACTTGAGTTCGAGTCAGGGACACATGGTGGTCATGATTTAAAAAAAAAAAGTGGTTGTGGGCAAGTCAACTACATTAAGGAATATTAATTAGGTTAGCTGACAGTGAGTGGGTGTTATGCATTGCTCACTGAATGTGACTTTTTAGTGTTGCATAAGTAAATAAAAAAATAAATATAGGTCTAGAAAGAAATTCAATGCTTACCCGTATATAAAGAACTTTTTCCCCCACACGATAACAGCTTTTTGGCTGCTTTTCAACAGGGAACCTGTTTGGACAGCTGCAGGGTGGATTTTCAATCATGTTTCTCACCTGATAGAGGTCAGACACACACAGGGTGTTAATGTAGTGCAGTCATGCAACACAGCCAATGTAAGCAAGCTCAAATAAGACGTTCCATCAATGAGGCGTACAGTGTCATCCAAAATGTTGCTGGTGCCGGTGCTCTTTCGGATGGATTTGCTGGAGTGACGGGTCAGGTTTGGTGGCCGGGAGGATGTGGGCGGTCTGGTTGCAGTGGCCACCTGCGTTTGGCTTTTTGAGGCTACAGATGTGTCAGTGGAGCACAAAGAGGTTTGTGTTGAAGCTGTGGTTGTGCAGAGTTTTGGGGCTGAGAGGAAGGACTGCAGTGGGGAGAGACATGTGGGCACTGAGTCTTCAGTAGCTGATGGAAGATCAGACGTGAGGGGCGTGCTGTGGGCTTTCGAGAGGCAGATGGAGCTTGGAGTGAGGGGCACTGGTGGAGAGTGTGGGGGCGGGGTTGGGGGCTTGCTTGAATGTGATAGTGAGAGAAGCTCCGGGTTTGGAAAAAAGGAGAAAGGTAGCGGGGACAATAGAGAAGTACTTCCTCCCTCCTCCCTCTCTATCTCTCTCTCCAACTTCACCAGGCCTGGAGGCTCAACTCCATACCTGAAAAGGAAAAAATATGGCAATAATCATGAGGTCATTCAAAATAATAATATTTAGAAATACTGTATCATAACAGAATGCTGTTGCTTTACAGCAGGGTGCCGTTTGCGGCCCGCCATTCATTTTTCAGCGGCCGTTGACATAACAAAAGATAAATAAATAAAGGTCAAATTTGGGGTAGGCAGATTGTGAGTGAGGTTGTCAATAAAAAAAGGTGCCACTATTACTTTAAAAATGGTTCATAAATATTTCTAAATAATCAGCGATACGACCAAAATAATTACATTTCTCTTTGAAATACTGATGAATGGAGATTATTATTTTAGAAGGAAAAATAGTTTCTTCCAATTTCTGCACTGTCAATATCCGTTTTTATAAAAATATCACATGAACAACCCTCAAGTAACTGTTGTAACAATGCAAGTAATCAATGTAAGTAATCAAGTAATAAATCAGGTAACAGTGCTGTTATGCATTTATTAAATTAAGTAGAAAATTCAATATATAAATGCTTACGATTACTTTTAGTATGCTTAAAATAAGTAAAGTGGCTCCTTGCATCCTTTCATTTCTCTGTATGCAGTCTTCAAACAAAAAAGTTTGCACACCCCTTCTTTACAGTTATGGCATTGAACAATGTAAATATTCATGAAAACAATCATGAATAAACAGCTTATACAAACATTTCCCAGTAATTAAATAGCATCTGAATCCTGCTTCACATACTTGACTATTTTGTTTATTCAGTAGTTACACTACCCCTTTTCACACTTTTAGTCACTGTGTTGTATTGTCACTTTATACAAAGTAGGAGCTTTATTTTGTCTGGAGCATTTACCTGGCGGCCATGCGTCCCAGCGCCATCAGGCACAGGCACACCTCCCGGGGTTGCTTATGGAGGACTTCACACAGCACATGTACACAACACAAACAAAGAGGGTGGATGGATTGAGACAGAGATAAAAACAAAATAAATGCAATATAGCTTTGGCAAAAAATGCTTCCAGAGATAAATGTGTTTATGACAAAGGGTGCATATTTTGTGAAGTGCTCTGTCCGTCTCTTGTTATTCATCTCTATCTTTTGAGGCTGAGCTGGAATTCCTGTGGCCTTTGAATGCGCATCTGAGGGCATGAGGGCATGAATGCTTCATCTCCTTCCGCTAGTCCACATCAAACAGAATGCCTACCTGCACCCAACAAAGCCAACAGCAGCATGAAGAAGGCAATTAAGTCTTCCTCAGTGCACACGCAAAAAAACCTACTGTTCAAAAACAATCTCGTTGATCTAGGTTACGAGAAAAGAATCATGTGTAAACAACCAACAACAACCATAGCATGACCTTTTTTGATGCTATAGCAGAGCATCTAGAGCAGGAATTGGACACAAAGGGAAGGCAAAGCATTCATCATATAAACCTTAATTGCACTCATGAAGTCAGCAAAGTGGGGCCTGCCAGTATTATTACTTTACTCGTCGCACATTATCACATTGTCATTGTCACAAACTTGCCACCATGTATGGGTACATCAATGTGGGAAAAGAAGCCACGCATAGAGATGAGTTCAAGATACCTTGGTTAACAGATTATCAGTATAAATGTGGTTAAAAGGAATACAAATTTTATTACCAAGAAGAAGAAACAATTTCCCCGGTCAGAGGTCACCACAGCAAGTCATTCATAAAATATGTTTGGTACAGTTTTTACACCAGATCTCTGTGTCCAAAGTCAGCAGTGTTACCACTGAGCTATTTTATTTCAACTTCAATACACAAGCCTGTGCAAAATGGCAAGCAGGTTCAATTCTTTAGATCACCCAAATCCAATCTGGTGGGTCAAAATAATTAATCCCATCCTTGGGTAAATGTAACCCAATCTGTGTGCATCAATAACAAGAATAGCCCAAATAATGTTAATCAAGCAGACACTTGGAATTATGGACTACATTTACTAGCATTAATGATGAAAGGTAAATTGACTGCATTTTCTATCTCTCTCTTCTTTTTTTTTGCCTAATTAATACTAATACAAAAGTCATAGTATAATTTACAATGGAAGCAAAGCAGTTTATTTGCACACTGTGAACTCAAAAGCTTGCTCAAAGATAATTGTAAATAACCAGGAATCTTGTATTAATAATATTAATAAGAATAATAAATTGTATTTGTAGCAACTTTATATTTGACATCAAACCTCAAAGTGCTACAGTGAGTAAACATAACACATAACAAGACCAATGTATCAAAACCAAATAAAAAAAACACTATAAATAAGATAAAACAATCATTATTGCTAAATCCACCATTAGCTCACCCAAATCCTCAGATTCGAAAAGGTGGGCCCTGTCGATGCCAATCTTGCGGCACCAGTAGAGGAAGTTAGCGGTGTTGTCTCTGGCAAAAAATGAACCTGAAGTTGCATCAGCTCGCCAGTGGATCACTCTCCTGGTAAAGGACTGCACACAGTACACACAGAATCACATAAGCAGAACGCACATAAAAAAAAGAAGAAAAAAAAAGAAGTCATATTGTGTTGATTGTTTGTATTATTGTGGGGCAAATGATAGTATGTCAAAGAATAGTAGATCATATTTGTTTTGCCATTTTATGTGCCTACAGCATGTTGTATTTTGCATCATTGTACTTTCTATACTTGTTTCTGATGAAAAGGGTAATAAATAATGATTTGGTTCTGTTACAGCACCTTTCCCTTACTACTGTGGCTCATTTTTTCCTGGAGAAACTGGGCCAATTGACAAAGAACAACGCCATTGTCCAGTCGGTCCATTAGAGTGTCAGCGGTGACATCCACACCTACACACAAACACACACACACATAAAGTAATAATACAGGTACTCCTTTCCTTTGTTGAGTTTTTTTTTTGAGAGGGATAGAGAGAGAGAGAGAGAGTGAGAGAGAGAGAGAGAGAGAGAGAGAGAGAGAGAGAGAGAGAGCAGCCCTTCCAATACATAGTGATTTTAGGCTTGTTTTCTGACAGTGTTTTAGCAGATTTACTAACGGCTACTTTTAGATCCAAATGTATAAACCTGCACAGTAAATTCTGTAGAGTAAATTTGACTCTAATTAGAGTGGGCCCAAATAGACTCCGTTTTAGAGTAATATTCACACTTGAAAGAGTGTGAAATAAAAAAGTGGAAAAATAAATAAATACAAGTCACTCAAGGGTTGAGGAACAAACTCATAACCTTCAGCTTGGGAGACAGCCGATTTACTCCTTGAGACACACAGCTCTTGCTGTGTGTTAGCATATTGCTTGTGTCAGCTGGAATCTTCCTAACTCCAAGACACAAAACAAGAGGTTTTTGGTCTCCTCTTGGATAAAAGCAAAAAGTAGGAGGGGCATAGCTCAGGTGGTAGTGTAGCAGTCTCCTACGCTGAAGGTCGTGAGTTCGTTCATCAACCCTTGAGTGACTTTTACTTATTTAATTTTTTTTATTTCACTCTCTTCCAAGTGTAAATATTAGCCTACTCTAAAACTGAGTCTATTCGGCCCCACTCTAAAGAGAGTGAAATTTACTCTACAGAATTTGCTTTGTGGTGATGTTAATGTAACCAGTGTAGTTTAAACCCTGCTGCTGAGCTTATATGTGGGGCTGTCCCTTTAAGAGCTGCTGGATCTTGTCTGCTCGTCTGGCATCAGTGTCAACTAGACCCAGCTGTGGTGCTCTTGATTGAGTGAGAATGTCCCTTTTAAAAGCCCACTGCCCCCTTGCTTGTTCTGTCCTGCTCCACTGCAGTTGGTGCACGCGGGCCTTGCTGTGGCTTGCCTTACTTGAGGGTCGTTTCAAACATTTGAACTACTCTACAAGAGGAAATGTTTTAACTATTTGAACTACTTAAGAAGCGACTGTTAAGACAATTATACATTGATTCTGCTCTTGGGCGAGTTGCTCGAGCCTCATTTGTTTAGTGTTGTTTTGTGTTGCTTATTTATGTGTGTTCAGATTCACTTTCAACATTCCCTGCCCGGACTTTTGCTTTGCCCTCCTGACGTCGCTCTGCTTATCGGTGAGTCGGGCTCAGCCTGTTTAACTGGGGTGATTTCAAACCCTGTTGCGCAACAATATTGATTACCGCTTAGCATTGAGCTAACTGATCTTAAGCGCACTTTACTCTAGAAAAAGTGACTTTTTAGTGGAAGTTAATAAAGTGTGATGCATTGTTCACTTTACTCTTACAGTATGAACTTAATGAAATGTCTGTTTCTATTTGATTGCTACTCATTTTCACATTAGCTGCTGGTTTCTTTTTTTTGCTTTTTTTTTAAAATTTTATTCTGTAACTCATGTTTGTTAATTTGAACATATCAAATCACAATGCCTAACTGGTTTGATTACTCATATCTATGATTTAAAAATGATTGCATTTTTTTTGGCCTTGTATTAGGTCAGGTTTCCCCGCCCTGGAGAAATTGATGCCTGGTTTGGAAATTTTGAACATTAGAACACTATCTACCCCCCATATTGTTTATTTACAGCAAAATGCATCTCAAGTCTTTCTAAATACCTGTGATAATTATCATTATTGTAAATGCAATAATATATTCATTATTATTGTAAATGCCACATGGTATGTGATTTGCGAGTTCAATAAATTATTGAAAACTGATTGTGTTGTCTTATTATTCACACCACGAGGCTCCATAGCCGGACCTATTCTGTGTGTCTTTTTGAACATCTTGGCAGTAATCAGACCTAACCGCACTAGCGTTACATTAACGCAAGAACTTGAGTCAGGTGCACTTGTTTCCCTGGTGCTTGGTGTTATTTTCTTGTGAAAGTTGAATTAACCAAAACAAATGGGATGGACCAAGCGAGCGTAGAATAATTTTCAGTGATTCTGACTTGGCTGATGAGATTCGGTCGAAGTTTGGAATGAAATGGCTTACTTTTATTTACAAAGGAAGGATGCTTTTAGCTTGCTAGGGTCAATAAATAATAAAAAAAAAATCTCACCCATGATGGTGTTGAGCCAAAGAGCCAGGTCTTCTTTCATAGGCAGCAAGCTGGCATCATGGCGGTACGGTAACCACTGGTTGTAATTCTGAGGACTGGCAAGACCTGGCCCGCAGTGGCGATACTTCTGGCTGAGGAGACAGCTCATCCCCAACCCGGTCAGCTGGCTCAGAGGACTCTCAACGTTCCTGTTCATTGATTCCACTTCACCATCCATGCTTCTGCTCTGATCAGCTTTGACAAATCCTACAAAGGAAACTTTTTAGTTTTATTCTATTGCTGACACATCACGACCAAGCATTTTGGGAAATATGCCTTGCTCTTGGGTACTTTAGCGATGGTCAAGATTTTGTAATGTGTTTACATGAGTTACCCTTAATCTTTCAACAAAGTGGTTGAATTAGAATATAAGTTAGGGGTGGGTGATGACCAAGGTTATTTTAGTTAATGGAAAAACTACTAATATGCTTTTAAAAAAACACATTTTATTTGTGCAAAAATGTCCTTGAACTTATTTAAGTTCATTTGTAAATAGTTAAATGTTTGTCTAATTTGTTTGCACTTTCTATTTGAGTTTATAGTCGAGTTTATAAATAAAAGTGTATTTTATACAACAAACATTTGATATAGTGCAAATTTTTCACATTAGTAATTCATATTGCGCATAGTTTTAAATTGTTGTTGGTAATATATTTAAGCGACAAAAAATCTAAAGAGCCATTTAGGAGCCGAAAGAGCCGGCTCTTTTTAGTGAGCTGAACCAAAAGAACCGGTTCCCTAAAAAGAATTCCCATCACTACAATTTGCCACTGACTTCTGAAGGTTTATGTTTTCTTTGTATTTGCTAAGTAAATGTGCTTTATTTTGTTTAGTTACAATTAGACTTCGCAGGGTGAACACTACCTGGCCTGTTTTTATTTCCATTTCATTCCATTACGGTTGCTATATTTTCACTTTGTTTACATTTCAATCGTGGTAAAAAGGTGTCTTAAATATTGTGCTGCAATAAAAGTTCTATTATTCCAAAAAAACAATCACAAATCTATTGTTCAGTAATTATTGCCAATATCGTCACAGCAAATTTCTTTGAAATATTGTGATATAATTTTTAGGCCATATCACCCATCCCTATTTTATATATATAATATATATATATATATATATATATATATATATATATATAATTATTGAACATCCCTAAATGTAAGAATAAGGTCTTTAGCTGCAATGCTTAGCTACTCTGCTGGCGCCGGTGCATGGCTCATTTGTCAAGTTCCCAGAGAAGCCTCCATCATAAATCTCAGCCCCATGCAGAGACACGCTCTGTCTACTGCGAATACTCACTGCTAAGCACACGGAATCGGGACAAAAACACACTGCAGGTTTGTTGACATACGGTGACAAAGGCCATCCGGGTCCTTTGTGTGTGTGTCTTTTTTTTTTTTAAGTCAAATTTGGAACCACTTTTTAGATATCTAAATTTGAATAATCATATTGAAGCACACCTTGCAGCATCACATCTGCTTTTATGACATTTGTAGCTCAAACCAGCATCACTACATGATCAAATAGGAAGATAAACAATGCACACAAGAACAGTGTCAGGAAATTCCAACTGAACAGCGAGCATCCTTGCGTGTGTGTGCAAAGTAGACTAAATTCACACACACTATAACACAAACGTGAAGATGTAGGCAGTGGCTGTGTAGCATGAACGTTGTGAAAGACCCCTTTTGTAAACAGACGGTGCAGACTTGGGACAGACGCGGGGTATGGGAAGGGCCGTCGTGCCAAGTCGGAGGCTGCTTTATTGGTTGACCAGCGCGCCATGAGAGCTTGTGTCTCTAACAAAACATCCAGGTGCGAAAATCACACCTGTACTCCAGGATTACTCTGCTGGGAAGGGATGGCAAAGGTCACTCAATGGCCTGTCTTTGAGACACTAGCAGCCTTTATGCTCCAGCAAAGCTCAAGGTGCATGTCTGTAAAGACAACACACATGGGCACTGGCACACATACACACACATGTATTGGTTTTTCTATTGCAGCTTATTTTGCATATTGTATACTTGAGCTTGAGTGACATTTCCTGAACTTTAATTGTGCTTTCAGTCCAAGCACCAGTCATGAAAAAGAAGCAGCTGCAATTACAATATGGAGGACCAAAACTGCCAAAATTCAAAATAAATAAATTATTAAATAAATAAATGACTAAAAGTGAAAAAAAATAAAATTGGAAAAAACATAAATATAAATAAAGAATTAAAAAAAAATATATATATATATATATATAGGTAAAAATAGACAAAATAAAAACGCGGAAATAATAATAATAATAATAATAATAATAATAAAATAAAAAAATACAAATATATAAATATAATTAAATATCAATCAATCAATAAAAACGCTCTGCTCTCACAATTCTTACAACAAGTGACTTGAGTTGAGTTGAGGTGACAGTGGACAAGATAGTCGTCCATTGCTGGAGCTCTCCAATGCAAGCCGGCGAGACTTGCTTCGCCGAGCCACTCACTCGACCAATGAAAGTCAGTTTGCAACGGCGGAGTCCAACCCAAGACACGCTTAGGACCGCCCCCTCATTTCAATAACATTTCATCCTGGCAGGGCGTCTGAGCATGAAATAAACAAATGTGAGAGCAGAGCATTTTTAGTTGTTGATTGATATTTAATTGTATTTATACATTTATTTTTGTATTTATTTTGACATTTATTTTTTGAATCTCATTTAAAAAAAAAATTAACTTATAAATATATATATATATATATATATATATATATATATATATATAGTGGAACCTCGGAGTTTGAACGTCTCAGAACTCGTACAATTCGGGCTTCAATCCAAAAATCTGAGTGAAAAATGCCTCGGAGTTTGAACTCATTTTCGGAGTTCGAACACCCAAGCAAAGCAAGCTAAGCCGAACATACCTTGAAAACAGGTAGCCGAGGGAAGCCGAGGGAAGCCGAGGGAAGCCGAGGGAAGCCGAGGGAAGCCGAGGGAAGCCGAGGGAAGCCGAGGGAAGCCGAGGGAAGCCAAGCAATGCTGAATGCTCACGTTGCGGTAGTTGAGATGATGCATTGCTCATTTCCAATCAGATCGTGAATACTCCCATACTCACGAGTGCATTTTGATTTTTCCTCGACAGTATTCTTCGCCATGGTCCCAAAGAAAGACAACAATGTCAGTGGCAGCAAAGAAAAACATACAGTGCTACAAACCACAGTGGAATTAGGAAGGAGATTATCGCGCAGTTGTAACTACCGTGACTACTTCTGTAAATACTGGCCCGAGGACACCCCTTAGGTGTTCAACAACGTGCCTGACGTTAAACAACGCACACAAGGACCGCTTAGTAGTCTAAAAATATGCCCAATGTAAAATACACAAACTCAGCGCTGAACTAAAGCAAGTATTAACATAGCATTTATCATCCACTGATGCCATCACACCACAACAGGAAAGGTAAGGTATTTTTATTGTATGAATACTGTACTGTACTGTAAATGTAAAAAAATATAAATAGAAAATGAAATAGGAATTTTCGTTTTTTGGAGCTTGGGAACGGATTAATTGCATTTACATTATTTCCTATGGGAATTTTTTTTTTCCGGAGTTTTAACAATTCGGACGTTGAACACTTCGCAGGAACGAATCATGTTCAAACTCTGAGGTACCACTGTATGTACATATATATATATATATATATGTATATAGTTTTGTTTTCATTTATTTATTTGTTTTTGTTTAATTTTGAATTATATTTTTTATATCCGTTTTTGTTTTCACTTTTAGTTATTTATTTATTTATCTACAGTTTTGGTCCACCATAATTACATACCAGCTGAACTGAAATATGAACATTTTGCCTTCCATGTCTGCCAGTTGAATAAACTCACACAATAGCAGTCTTAAACAACTGTCATTGATCTTATGTCCACTGAAAACCCTAAATGGGTTAACTATGAGCAGGGAGTGATCCCGAACAAAATAATGTATGTCAAAGGTCAAAGGCATGTTGCCGCTCTGTGGGTGGCTTTCAGTGTGCAGCCTCAGTGGAATACAACCATAAGTTAACTTCATCCTTTGTTCCTTTTTACTGAAAGGTAAAACTCAAATAAACAAAAGTGCCTCAAACAGTCTCTTCTTTGTTCCAACTATTCATGTGTCCATGAAGCAGCCAACTGAAGTCCAAGTGGGTCAAAAAGACACTGAGAACATGAATAGACTACACATCCAACAAAGAATAATGAAATATCATCAAACATAATTTTTTTGATTCAAGCACCCTTTTGGCACACAATAAAGTAAAAAGCTATGTAATACTACATTTAAGACCTGACTAACACATTTAAACATTGTACGGATACATTTTGCAAGTTAATTTGTATATTAAGTACAAAGACTACGATTTACTTTAAAAAAGGTTTAATTTAACTTCCTGTACACTCCCAATTTTGAATAAAACTCTCCATCCTTTCACTCAGTTCTTGTTTCCAGTAGCGTCATCATTACTAACAGCATCCTGAAAACATTACAAAGGAAAGACCAATGTACTTACAAAAAAGGACTGATAGTAATCACAGCTGGAGTTCACTGAAGGTTTACCTCTTCATCCAAATTTGCTCCCAATTCTGCCCGTAGTGCGCACACATGACTTGGAGCCCGACGGTCATGGCCTCGCTCTCCCTCACAGGCGGAGTTGAAACTCTCGGCAGAGTTCTTTCAACTTGCAACTAGTGGTGTCATCTTACATCACTTCCATCAACACACATCTCAGCGCATGAAGGTTTCTTTTCTCCCTAGAAGAAAGTTAAAACTATAGCAGCAGGTATATTCTCATTCACTATAACTATTTATTGAACATTACTTTTTTTCTTATTGTTTTCTTAGTTTGGGAAATCAGAATACATGTCTGTATTAAGTTTCATCCGTCCATTTTGTTTCCATTTTTACGTTTTTGTGATGTCCGTATTCAATTTCATCCCAAAAACGTAAGAATAAAAAATGTGTGTGTGTGTGTGTTATACATAAGTGTTTTTTCACATAACAGCAAAAATAATCTTTTTATTAAGCCCCGCGGTATACATTTTTCTCTAAATATGGTGAGTTCGCATGGAAAACCATGCAGCATTAACACAGACATTCCCATTGTATACCTAACTGGCTAGAAATGCTAAATGAACCACAGAATGGCAGTTTTGTTTCAAATTTGCTATGCTTGCATAAACTATCAGAAGGTGTGAACAAAAACGTGATGATGTGCCTGACAAATACAACCCTAGCACTCCCCCAGAATTATACTGAAGAAGAGTCTGTATTCAGTTTCATTCCAAAAACGTATTAAAAAATTGAAACAAAATGGACATAAGTGTTTTTCACATAGCAACGACAATATACTATATTTTTAGATGATTGGTTGTTTTTCCTTATACACACAAAATAGGGCTAGAGATGGCAATTTTTACACAGATCATATTTATGTTGTATTACTGTCAAGTAATAGTAATCTAACAAATATGGCTAAATGTGTTGTTTTAATAAAAAAAATGCAAACTCCCTTTCTAACATGAAACAAAATGTCTCTAGTTCAAGTCTCATTCAATGACAGTTTGATACACAGTGATTTCCCTTCCATTGCTGGGGTTATGTTCCAGACCACACCCACAATAAGTGAAATCTGCAATTTAGAAATACCTTATTTAACTACTCAGGAACGTTTTTTTTATAGCATTTACAGCACTTAAAAATAACAATCTTTAACACACGTTTAAAATAATACAATCTAATTGAAATAGAATAGGCACAATGGATAACTCAAAAATAGTGTACATTGTAACAGTGTATCAAACCCTTTGCATGTTTACAGTAACAATTCCAGTTTGTCCAAACTAACTTAACTCACCATCTCACATTATGTCATCATGTCCAAATCATGTCCCCAAAAATTTACATTATAATATGTAAAATAAACCTAAACAGAAACTGTCTGTAGACATTTAATTTAACAGCAGGATTACAGCAGATGCCATTCAATAATTTTCAACCCAAATTTGCCTGTTCTTAGGTCCAGTCTCAATCCCCACATTACACCATACGCTCGTCAATGAAGTGTTCACTTAATAGAGGTGCACGAAGAGTTGCAGAGCGCATGTTACAAGCGTGAAAAAATTGTAGAATTAGGACAGTTCGTATGATGTCATCGACTTGCGCCACTGTGTTCGATTGCGTCATCAAACCTTGCGGTAGCGTTTGTTGTTTTGGGAATTTTAATGCTTAAAATGATATCAAAACTGTAGTAAAGTAGTACTAAAGTAAAAAGCCCAGTCGAAGGCAGCTATGGCTCCAGACCGGGATTTGGGAAGCATTTATTTGCGGCTGTGCACAACCTGGGGCGCATGCGCACGAGGTCACCAAGTACGGCAATTGCCCTAGGGCAAAATATATAAGTGACGTTAAACTTTGATTAAAATTAAACATATACAAATACAAAACGAATAATAATTTGATACTTACACTTAAAAAAACTTTTTTTTCGGCACAGGTACAGGAATTACCATTGCTATTTTGGTCAACTGATGATTGTGGGTAATACACTTCAATGCTGGCTCAGCTACAATGTAGAACAAGGGTGCAAATGGGGCGGGCGTAGCGAGGTGGCAGTGCACTTCGGAGAACAGGGACAGCCTACACACTCGCACAAGAGAGGAAGTGCGAGTTTTGGGACAGGGCCAGTAATGAGTACTGACTGTTTTTTTCTTCTTCTTTCAAATGTACTCTGGTTTAAACAATAACCTGTGCCGCCCTCCAAAGCTCAAAAATGGAATTACACCTAACACTGTATAAAGAGAGCAAAATGGAATTATTACTGTACCAATTTAAAAAAAAAAACTTAAAAAAAAAGCGTGATCGATGTGATGGAGGGGGATTTACTGTACTGTACACCAATCAAGACTCTTCAAGGTTCAACAGTCAGAATTTCATGACCAACCTAGAGTGAAGCCAGCCTTTTCTGCTGAGAACCCCCATTGTTCAGAAAATTTCCAGTTCCAGATCCAATCTTGAAATGGGTGATCAGTGATGATGTAATATAAGTAGGCCTACTCGACACAGAACAAAATATTTCATGGTTTAATTATTCATGATTTGATAATTAGATCTTTCCGCTAATGAATACCACAAATTACATCTCAGGAAATTACATCACATAACAAACAAGTTAGAAATACTCTATTTTTAATATAGAAATAAGATGGGAATTGGCCTTCCGAAAAGAACATTTTGAAGTAACGAATGTTTATAAAATATGACATTTCACTTTATTCTGATTGATTGGGGTGAGATACACTTATATAGGCTACAAGTGTGCGTGAATGTCTTTGTGCTCTGTCTGTGCTCAGGTGTGACTGCTGGTTCATTTTCAGCCCCCGTCCCAGGGGAGAGGTTCCCCGCAAACCCCCGTCCTCCTGAAGTGTGTCTCCTTCCTGCTAATCTGCATGCAGAGCAGCACTGTTATGAATATGAATGAGTGTTAGTTTGGATGTCCTTCAACCTATAATTCAACCTTACATGGAAAACACCGGGAGACTTCCGGTTCAGTGAACATTATTTATTCTAATAACAGACTCAACATGTTGCAGAAGGTAAATTAACATGGTGAAAAGTGTAAAAACCTGTTAAAATAATTCAACAGTAAGAATAAAAGCATTTTTTCCCCCAATAATCTTGGTAGTGAAAGTGACTACACTGGATAATTTTCTGGTTATGATTAAAAAAATAATAATTGTTGTGCTCTACCTTCGCTTGACATAAAATGGAAAGGGTCCCATTGTTAGCAGGCAGTCCCTTCCGTGAGGAAATGATTCAATTAAAACAATGTCTCAGCAACATAATGATGATCAGCACACGTATGACAGATGGCATTACAGGTTGCCAAGACAACACAGCCCTTTTTTGCCCCCCACTACATTGGTGGTGGGGGATCAATAATCCAGCACGAGGCACCATGTGCTGTGTACCACTCAAATTGGTCCCCTGGGTCAAGAGGACCTAAGGCCTATCAGATGGGGGACACACTTATTAGAGACTCACAAGTGTTTTATCTTTCTCTCAGATTTAAGCAGATATTGTGAGGTGGGACGGACTGCTCATGTCATATATATATATATAAAGTGAATTTGTGTTGGCCCTTGGCTGTAAAGAATTCAATGCATAATTCATTTTATTTGATTCTACTGCTCTCTCTCATATTTGCCACTGTGTGTCCAATCAAAATCCTTGTTTATCATTCAAGACTCTGAAACAAACTACTGTGTAATGATTCCATGACTTAAGAGTGCCTCAACTCACAAGTTATGAGCCGTTGCTAGCCCGATATTTTGCTGTGTCTTTACAAGCAAAAAATGGACATGTGAGTGAACTTCAGGCAAACCAGTAGACGGCAGCACCGAGCTTCACCACTAACTGCTAAGGAATAAAGAACGGTTTTGCTTTTTGTCAATCCCATCTGAAGTTTACTTGAAAACTAATCATAAAATAAAAAGATACGCATTGTGTATTTAACCAAATCACATAACTTTGTCTTAGGGAATCCGCTATCTTATGCTAACCCTAAACAGAAAACACCATAGATGAGTTAACAAAACTAGCATCATGAGCTTATTGCACTGACATAAACCACTTAAATTACTGCTGCTTAGGGCGTATTCGAAAATAAGCTCTGAGCGTGCACTGGTTCCGAAACTCTGCCCGTTACTGAAAATTGCCACTCGGAAATCCATAGTGCATCAAACACAGAATGCCAGTGTGCGCAATAGGAGCGCGGTGACATGGTGCGCCAGTGTTTTGGGAGGTTGGAGATGGAAACGGCACATGGAAACAAGGGGCCTGATGGGGAATAGGCTATAAACATTGTCATTCACCATTTGTGTACTGTGGATACTTCTCAAGTTGCTAACTTTTAGGCTGGCTAACGTTTACGTTAGCTCGCTGTGTGGGCTAGCGACTGAGCCGAGTTCTACTGAATCGACAACAAAACAAAATAGTAGTCTTGCTAACACAACATACACTGGTGCGTTCGGAAATTAACAGGGCACAGAGCACACTGCTTGTCCGAACATACGCACTCTTAGTGTAGTACATGGACTTTAGAGCGTGTTTCCGAACGCGCCCTTAGTTCTAATAGTCTTCTTCAGGTTTCATTATCAAATCTCTGAGCAGTATGTCTCTATGTACTATAGTGCCCCCCTAGTGACCAAGACACACACACCAGAAGGAGCGACACAATATCCAATTAATTGGAGCATGAAATTATCATGAAAAAACTGTTTTATTATGTATTTTTTTAAATATGAAGTACAGTACTGTAGAGTGCTATTTTTCTAGTTTATTGATTGAATGAATTTTGGGGGATGTTCTGGTGTGGGCAGGGGGGCTGGCATCCATTAATTTCAATGGGTAAGGTTGATTTTAAACGAGTGATTTGAGTAATGTGTGTGGTCTCAGAACAAATTAAGCTCTTAAGTCAAGTTAACACTGTATTTCTTCATTATTTCAAGGAAATTTAGTTTTTTTCATAAAATATGACATGCAGCTTTCTCGACAATTTTTTTTTCTTGCATTCATTATATGGTATTGAATTGCTCCTTGCAACTCAAGGCCTCAGCAATATGTGCATACAATGATGTGCATTCTTCATTACATAATGAATATAATACTGCATATTATGAGAAAATATTTCCCTTTGCCACACTTCGCCTCTAAGGACTTTACCTCAATTTGCTTCCTTTGTCTTTTGCGTCATTTTAATTATCACTGGTCATTCCTGCAGATTATTAAACCTGCTGCCAGTGGGCGTGTGACTGTGAGGCAGTCATATAAAAAAAAAAACTGCTAATAATATGTCAGCTACTTCTGACTAATGGATGCTGGCTACCTCGGCTCAGGCTGGCCGTGGCAGGGGGTCAGTAGCTGCAGGCTGGACTTTTTCTTTAATTAAGATACCTGCCACATGGAGGAAATGTTGCACCAGAGCAAAACCAGACACATGAAAAAGTGCAGCTACCGCTAACGTTACTGTCAAGCAGAATATATTCTTTTTTTTCCCGCAAATATGCAGAAAATATTCCCTTTGCATAATTATTTCTTTGCAGTGTCGGCTTATGTCCACCAGAGAGCAGCATAGCTACTAATGCACGTGTACAACAACAAAATAGAGGGTGGGAAGGATAAGGAGGAGCTGTCTTTACTTTTAATGGAGTGGGTAGCTTGCTCCATTGTGTAGTCATTTTATTCATCTGGCTTCAAAGGCAACACACAAATGGAAAGCTACCTAGAATGAAACCCTACACGTCTAAATGAATGCAAACGAGGGATGGATATCCTTTTAATGCCAACTCAAGGGCATACCTGCATTTTAAGGTGCATTTCAGTACCTGTATGCCGATGCAGCTCCATGGCAACGCAACAAAAGCTTGATGTACTTCAAAAGCTTCAGTCAGATGAGGAAGGCTGGGCTCCCTGGGCCATTTGTCTCTCTGTCACCGTGATTCCAATCAGCAGGATTTTAACACGATTACCAGCAGCGAGTGAAAGCAATGGAGTAGCAGTGTAATGTAATTACCAAGTGATAGAGTGCCTCAGACGTCTGTTATCACCATCCAGTCGCTTAACCTCTGTCAGCACGTGAAGGATCACAACCTGACAACCTCACTCCCAAATGATGACATGGCGGCCATTATTGTAAGCTCTGCACTATGTCAGGTTTCCATGGCATTGTGTTAAAGCTTGAATATTGCTGGGATGCAGAGGCGGAAAAAAAAGATGAACCTTGAACCCCGTGTTGTCTCTTGACAACCACAGTTCTCTCTTTTACATCCTCCCAGCACCAGTCGCCATAGCAACTCTTGGATGTTATAGAATGACAGACAAAAGAAAAACACTGGAGAAAAAAATAGTCAAGGATTTTCTCTCTTAATTCACACGGAAAATTGCAACAGCATAGTCATAATGTGTTTGAGTTTAAGCATAATTTCTTCCAGGTCCGTTTACTTATCCATTAAAACTAAAGCAGCGTTTTACGTCAGCTGCCCGCCATCAAACTGTTAATTATTTAAGCATGTCCAAGGTGAGAATGACAAGATTTCTCACATTCACTTTTATATTGCCTTGACTTTTCTCTGGTTACATGCCAAAGTCTATTCTATTCTATTTTTACTGTGCTGTCAACATTAAAGCGTTAATTGATTGATTCATCACAAAAAATTATCGCATTAATCATGAATTAACGCAGATTAATTGCACTATTAATTTTGACAATGGATTATGCTTTAGCATGACAGCGGAAGGCTACGTTTAAGGTAGCACAGGTTGTGTTTGAACAATAAACATAATTTCATGCATTAAAGTAAAGCATTTAATGAATGTTTGCGTATCACATTTAGAATATTTGTTCATGTCAAAATATCGGGGTAATTTTTTCCCATTTTAAATTTGGCAAGTAATTAACTGATTAGAAAAAAGGAGGATGAGCGTGTGCAGTAGATCAAAAAATGTTGAAAACGTCCTCATAACATTACTGTAAATGTCAAAAGAATTAACACACAACCGGTGCTCTTCAAATTTGGCAGGAAAAAATATGTAGATTGAAAAGAGACTTTTTTATTAAGCGATTAATCGTGATTAATCAAAACTCTAAAATGTGATTAATCTGATTTAAAAAAATGTATCGTTTGACAGCTCTAATTTTTACATATTACTTTTATATACTTTGAGCTGCAGATGACGTGTAATGAAAGACATTGTGTGTGTTTATGTCATAAGAGCTTGGAGGCCTGGCAGGTTTAGAACAATTTGAGTTGTGACACAGACACCAAGCAGAAACTAATTGACAGCTAGACAATATGAATTGACAGGTGGCCTATATGAAGAGAACACCATTATAAACAGCCTGTTTAGTTCCGAGTGGAAAAGAAGCCGTGGGCAATGATCGGTGTATCATGGTGGAAAAGAAGAAAGAAAGTTTTGAAAAACGGGCAGCGTGTGACTCATGCGCTCCATCATTGAGATGTAGCGTCTCTGCAGTGTGTGAGTCACCATGCAGCAGTCGCCCAGCAAGGGACAGCACGAGGGAGGGAGCGAGCCGAGGAGCGGAGCTGATAACAAAGGACGCTGATGTGATGAAAAAGTCAGTGATCGTATTCTTTGCTATCATCACATTCACAATAGTGTTTATTTCATGAAGATGTCATGCTGAAAGGAAACCACATGCACAGAAATGGTTGCAACCTTATGAAAAAAAAACATCGTCATTTAGTTATTGAATCTGAAAATGAATTTTACACATATCACAAAGAGTCTTTTGACCCGTTTTGTTTATTTCCTGTCACTGTTCCCCACACTCTGTCCAAAGCTTCTGCTCTTAAAGGCACAGTTCATCAATATTTTATAACCACAATAGCACAAATCAAAAATCAATTTTCCTGTGTGTGTATTATCAAAGCCCTTTTTAAAAAGTGTAGTGCTGTCAGTCAAAATTGGAAAATCATCTGCGTTTATGTACTCCCCCCCCTCTCTCTCTCTCTTCAACTCTTTTTGAAGTGCAATTGCCTGTAATTGGAAGGCAATTTCTTACTATAATGGGGAAATTGGAGGGTACAAATGGTGGCTTGGTGTGGTTTTATTCATACTAGCAATTATGGTAACTACATGACAATGTAACAGTTTAATATAATAACCATTATCTAATACAGGTGGCATTCAAAGAAAATTGCTTCATGGTGTGCAGTGAACAGCAAAACAGCACTTTACACATAAAATGGAATTAATTTCATTTTAGTGTATATGGAATCAATATTATTTTAAAACTATTTCATTATCTGTCATATATTAAAATGCATGTAATAAATGTATTAAATGCAAAACTGTTAAAGCATTACTCCAAGTAAGGCAGCCTTATTCTCTGTTCCCTCCACTTCCATTAGACATGAAAGATTCTCACCCTCTCACTCTTAATGAGATTTGGAGTGCATGTGTGTGCGCTTGCATTATTGTGTCTATGACTGCATGTGTGTGTGCGTTGTCACCCTACTGCGAGGCCATCACGGGAGGACAAAAGGAGGCCCAATTCTTTTCTTTTTTCTTTTTGGTTTTTGGTGTTAAACACACACACACACACACACACACACGCACGCACACACACACACACACACACACACACATGCCCATCTGGTGACATGCTATTAAGAGGCAATCCTTCATACACCATCTTGTCAAGTGTTTAAGTCATTCTCTGCTAAAATTGTAAAAATTGATTATGCCTTTCATATATCCAAATTTTGTTCATTTAGCGTTAATACATTGCTAAGAATCTATGCTTTTTTTTTTTTTAATCTAAATGTTATGTTTACATTGCTGCCAAATGCATGATGTTGACAATATAAAACAACATACTTCTATTTAAAAAAAAATGAGAAAGATTATTCCCTCTGACTTTCTTTACCAAAATGTTTTGTTTGTTTTTTAACAATGTACTGTTTGGATCCCATTAGGACAAACCAAATGGCTGAATGAAAAAGAAGATTAATAGCCAAGCTAACTGTAACCACATGTCTGTGAATACTTTAAAAATAAGATGTCACTTTTGGCTGCTTAAATTATTTTAAACAGCATCGCATTATATTAGCACGTTCTCAAATATATGTTTCGTTAGTCCCTGTTGTGAAGGATGCTGCAACATCTTTAAAGTGTTCAGATCCACTGCGTGCAGGTGAGTCAGCCCCCTTCAAAGTAAGGGTCAGCACTGCGTGAACAAAAGCGCACGAAACTCAGGTGCAGGCACAAAATCTCATCTCATCGCATCTCATTGTTGTGACAGAGCACGTGTGCTTGTGTAGCGATGGTCTGATAAAGGAGACTTTCTGATTTCCTAATTTGAGAGTAGCTCACCCCAGAGGCTCCTTGCTGACGAGCCTATGACGCACTTCGTGACGAAGTGGAGGAGGGTGAGAGAGTGGGGGGCACGTGGGGGCTGCTAAATATATCAGCTCTGGCGTTACTGCTGAAGGTTGGCATGTGCATCCAATCATGCTTCCTGACTCGTGCAGGAGGAGGATCACGTCTCACTCTCGGAGCCAATCACCGACGACCCACACCCTGTTTTCTTTGCATTAACCAACCAGCACATAGAAATGTAACTGAATTGCAATACTTGAGGTCGTAATACTGTGATGTCCTGTTTTTTTTCTTTTTTTTCATATTTATTCCTAGCGTTTACCCCTGTGAGCACCATGGACAGCGCACGTGCAAGGGGACTGTACAACACCGTAAAGATAGAAGATATTCATTTCCTCGTGGTCTATGTTCTTGAATCAATATCCTCTCTAAAGCCAGACTTTCTCATCATCCTGCAAATTGGTGCTGGAGGCACAGTGTGCAAATCAGGAGCTTATTTATGAGTCACATTGGCTCTCAGGGGCCTTCACACGACACGAGCACAGCCCCGCAAGTCATTAAAGACTGATTTTGGCATCTACTTTTCCTCACGCGCGCGCACGCACATCAACATACATCGAAAGTCCCCCGAGGCTATGGCAACACCTGCCTCCACCCACATTGAACAGCCATTTAAGATGCTGAGCATATGTGCACACCAGCATTCAATTTAGAAACCACGTCGCGGCGCACACGCCCACGCGCTTTTTTTGTGTGCGTTCCAAGCAAATGAAAACATTTAAATGTCAAGTGAACGTTTAAAGAATTGGTGACGTCTGTAAACTTGTCGGTGACGTCTTTCCACGCAGAGGCGTGCATCGACACGAGATGCAATGCTGCACATTCTTTTTCTTTTTCTTTTTTTAACCTCTATCAATCTCAGATGGTAGGGGTGGTCAATGGGGCAGAGTGGGAGTGGCATGTTTTATGTATTAAGTGGATTGATGGTCACACAAGGCTATGGGTCACCTCCCTCACTTGCACTGGGACAGGATGTCAGTTCTGCTTGGTTGACTCTGAGAAAATAACATTTGGTGGAGCTGGTGACACGTCTATGGAGCTTGTCAAATTAACAAAACCAGTGAACTGGAGACACACACACACACACACACACACACACACACACACACGCACACACACACACACACACGCACACACACACACACACACACGCACACACACACACACACACACACACACACACACACACACACACACACACACGGGCCATTTATTTATTTATTTATTTGTTTGTTTATTTATTTATTTATTTGTTTGTTTATTTATTTATTGTTGCCTTATTCAAAAGTTGACTATTACCCACCACAGATCTCTATATCAATCTACTGTATGTGTTAATGTTACTATCCATTTTCAACCACCAATGTTACAGTACACATAATTTTTTGCCTAAATTGTAATGTTGGTTAACACACACACAAGATGAGATTGCTTGCAATTGGTACGTTTTGCAATAGTGCTTATACATCTCATTTGTGGCTTTTACAACAGTAAAACACTACAACACTTTTTAAACAGGTGAGCCAGTACATGTACTCAACTCTTCAGTATTCACCGATACCGATACTAGTAGTAGTCGGCAACAGATACACTTGTACTTTTGATAGGCCTACATAAATCCCCCCCAACTCACCCCCATGAAGAAAAAAAAAATATAATTTTAAAGAAAGGAAAGGCCTATAGCATTTTTTACTTAAAACTACATGAAATTAATGGCATATTTTTATTCTTCTAATTTATAGTCTCAGATCATGGAATGGCCACAAGAGGGCGGTCATTACTAGTATTAGCTGTCGTCGTGAGTACTGATATCTTGAAATCGGCCTGATATCGATACCTGGTATCGGTACTCGCCCATTCCTACTTATAACTAAAACAGAGGGACATTTTCTCAGGCTCACGTGATTCTGGATGATGTCCTCTTAAGAATTTGCGTTAAATCAACTCACAGTTCTTTGTCTTGTTATTTGGGTAAATCTTTACTGAATTTGTGTACATTCAATCTGCTTATGAGTGTAAGACATTTTATAATTATCTGATAATTTCTATTACAGTGCAGCATTAAGTAAATTCTGGCACTGAAAATCGAACTAAATTCTAACATCTTTTTGATGACTACATTTATTTTCTGAATGTTCTAAATGAAAAATGTATATAACAGATTCCTGAACAGGTACACTAGTTGGTGGTCTCTTCTCTGAGTGTGAGGGCTTTGTTGGTAGAGGCCTCCTGAATCGAAATAACACTCCCAAATAGTTCAATAAGCACTCTTCCTCCCTCTCATCTCCATTAAGAGGTTCGAGCTGTCAATAGGTCCTGTCGACCACTAGTGAACGACACTATTGATCTCACCGCCAGCAGGCAAGAAGGGCGGCCATTAGCTGAGCACGTCCTGTGGTCTCAGAAGTGCGTCGGCTCAAACATGCTTTGTCCTTTGCTTTGATTTGAATACGTAGGTGCACCTCAACTTCAACCGAAACAAAAAAAAATAGCCAGGGCCATATATTTTGGAGAAAGTTTCTCTTTCATAGAGTTCAAATAAGGTTAAAAATTTGCACGGAATTGCACGAGAAAAGAGTACAACCAATAAACTTTTTTTTCTTTTTCTTTTTTTCTGTAAGGTGACGCCACAAACCACCAAACGACCGAACCACCATGATGCTCTGGGAAGAACATTAAAGCCCAACCATGGCATCAGTCAAAGTTTATTGTCACATCGGTACAGGTTCGAAACTACAGCACCTTCATATTTGTAAAGAGGATTTTTTTTTTATGTCCATGGAGGAACAGTGTTTAAAGTGGAAGTCAACCTTGAACATTACTTGACAATAATATGTTTTATGTGACTTTACTAGTCTAAGCATGACATTCTAATTAATGTTACATTTGTGGAATAAGAGTTATGAAGCAAAATCAAGCTATTTTTATCCATCTCAGGGGGCGGCCATTTTGCCATATTCTGTTGACTGAAAATAACATCAGTGTTGCTCAGGGCTCAAGCAACGACCTGTTAGCTGAAGCCGAGCTGTGATTGGTTGTTACCTGAGACCTAAGCAACATTCATGTCATCTTCAGTCGACAGCAAGTGGCAAAATGTCCGCCCTGAGATGGATATTAATGGCTGGATTTTGCTACTTAACTCATATTCCACTAACGCAACTTTAATCACAATACCATATTTAGACCAGAGGGATTGCATAGAACATAACAAAAATGGGTTGACTTCCCCTTTAATTGGAACCATATCATAAGGTCACATTGGAGTTTCTCCTATCAAGCCTTTATTGATGCTAGTGAATTGCAAAGTTGACAGAAAAAGTATATAACTATTAGGGGTGTAACTAAAAACGGTTTGAACTGGAAAATCAATGCCGAATTAAATAATTCCACTTGTCTATCTATCTATCTATCTATCTATCTATCTATCTATCTATCTATCTATCTATCTATCTATCTATCTATCTATCTATCTATCTATCTATCTATCTATCTATCTATCTATCTATCTATCTATCTATCTATCTATCTATCTATCTATCTATCTATCCATCCATCCATCCACTGTATATATAAATCTATACTAAACTATACTATGAGCCGCAACATATTAAATAAAATCATAATCAAGACAAATCGAATTGTTCCACTTTTACATCAAACCGTCCTTGTATCGTTTTGCACCCCATGTATCAAAAACTGTATCAAATTATCTTTTGTGGAGAGATGCACACCCCTAATAACAACATATCAGCTTGTACGGTTCTCAAAACAAAAATAGACCACAGAGATTGTTTTTGCTTTGTTGTTGTTTTTTAACAAAACAAAATGATGTAGAGTATTTCTTTTGACACCAACAAACCTCTCAGTTTACACAGCAACAAAAGGCAGAGAATTACACTTCAACTTCAGAGGCACAAAAACAGGAAACTTGAACTACTTTATGTTGCACAGTTGTCTTTTTGGAAAATACAGAATGAGTTATTGTCTATGAGCGCCACTGATTGTTTGGACATTGATGTCAGGAAACACACAAGAAATAAAATGTAGATGATACATCAGGGTTCAGAAGGGAAACAGGTGTCCAGCCACTTGATGAACAATGTTGATCAAACCAAAACGTGATTGTGAGAGAGCAGGGATGGAAAAGGGACACAAGAACAGAAGAACGTGACGTCAAAAAGCAGCCATCTTTTACGGATCCACTTCTCATTACAAACTCTTTGCTTTTGGATGTTATCAAAGATGTTTGCGGCACACTAAAATATTGTAGGATGTATTATACATATATTCATTTCTATCTGTGTACATTTTCTACATTGATTATCACACAAAAAAAACAAAATTTAGAGCAAACGCATACAAACTGTTGAGTAATAGTGATGTTCAGAATTGGACCAGAACTGTTACTATGGATTTATTGCTTTGTACAGTACAGAGATGTTTGGTGCCACTTGCACCCTGGTGGTCCAGACAGTAACCTTGTTGCTCACTTAGAAAAAGCAACTTTCTTGGAAAAGCCATTTTTGCTCGTACCCTTTGGTTAATTGTGCGAAGAAATGAAAACATCAGTAACAGTTTCTGAGACAAAAACATTCATTGGAAAGGGGGGAGGGGGCTGAGCAAAATAAAAGCTGCACCACAAAGTTCCATGCATAAATACTCATTCACACACATATTTATATTGTGAAATGCTGATGAATGACCATCACTGAGAGTGAAATTTGGCCGCTTGAGCGATTCTAAGGTGGAATGTGTCGGCCCATTCTTTGTTATCTGTTTCATGTGGATATTTGGACATGTAACAGGCCAGTAAACAACATGTATGATCTCTGCCAAAAGGCTGTTTTTAACTGGATACTTGAATCATTGAGCCATTTTCAGCAATAAAAAGTGAATATTGTATTGTTGTTTCCACTTGTTGTCGACTGCAGATGACATCACCTGTGCTGAGGAAGTAGGTAACGACCAGTGTTGGGCAGTAACTAAGTTACAATAACGCGTTACTGTAACTTACCTTTTTACAATAACATACTGTAATGCATTACTTTTTAAAATACATAAACTCCGTTACAGTTACTATATGGTGCGTTAGTCTGTTACTTGGTTATTTAATTTAATAATTTAATTGTGCGACACTCGTGAGGATAAGCAGTTCAGAATTACAGTAAATGAATGGATGGCTGCTGTGTACTGTACTACAACGAAGAAGACGCAATGTGGGCGGGTATCGGATTCGGCAGTCATGGAGAGTCAAGGCGAGTGCAACACGAGTTTTTTTTTTTGACTTGGAAAATTCATTATTTTAGTTGAGCATAAAGGAACAGTGTATGTTCAGTGTATGTTCTAATATAACAGTTACTTTTAATATTAACACATTACTTTTTCGTTTAAGTAATCATCAGAGTAATTGAGTTCCTTTTAAAATTGAGTAGCTAGTAACTGAAACTAGTTTAAAAAATGTTTTAGTAACGAGCACAACACTGGTAACGACCAATCGTGGCTCACCTGTTTTCCGGGTTTGGTCAGCAAACTGAGCCATGATTGGTCGTTACTTCCACAGCACAGCTGATATCATCTTCAGTCGACAGCAAATTGGATTTATTTTTTTAAAAGGTATTAATTGTACATAAAAAATAATAAGGTTATCAAATTAGTTCTGGACAAAATATAAACTTTTTACTGCTGAAAATGGCTCAATGAGCCAAGTATCCCTTTAAACATTATTCTACACATCAATAAATGTAAACATCCATATACTTTTGAGAATGCTCACTTCCTCTTCTATTATATATCTTGCTATAGTCGCTAAATTGTGCTAAAATTATGTGCATTTTCTAGTTTCGATATATATATTTTTATCTTGTTGTGCTGCTCTTATATTGTGATACTCTGAGCTTTGTCTCTTCATAGCAAAGACCCTTCAATAAATCTTCAAATGGAGTCTTCTGAAATGAAAAAAAATGCTGTAAACTCCTTTTTACTGATCCACATCAGTGATTATCCAACATGTCTCGTATTTCTAAGTGCTTATTTGAAAACCAACCTTTTCCATTAATGAAATGACATTTTACTTTTGCACTAAACTGCTGGGATCGTTAACTTCACACACTTTAGGGGTAGCATGTTATCAAACAGATCACACGGCGCAAACATCAGAAAAAGACATGGTTAGCTTAATGCAGTGTTACCAATCACAAGTTACTATGTCACATGTTCAATGTCAACACCAGAACAAGAAAAATGTGCTCTTAGGAGTGATACAATACAATCAATATTGACGGTGGTCATTTTCTGTTTACCACGCTGTGCAGTGACACGTTTCTAGACCTTGTGTCTGGCTTGTCGTGGTATTGGAACCAGAAGCAGGTCAGGTGATTAATGAGGCCTCTCCTACGGGCTTCCTGTATATTTTTAGGAAGCCTCTGCTGATGGGATGAGATTTTTTTTTTTACATTAAAGCACAAATTCACTCCAAATAAGTATATCTATTATCCATATGCATAATAATACAGTTACAGGTTGCCAATTTGATATGTGTTACACATCTTTTGAATCAAATACTATTTAGTATTTTTTCATTTATACATTAAGCTGATACTTCTTGTGCAAACAACAACAATGGATTGGGATTTCTTCTTCTTTTTTTTTTTTTAAATCTTTGTAATTTGATGATATTATTTTTGACTATATTGACACACACTCAAGAGGTCTACACATGTATTAATGTGCGCTGGCTGTGTGTTTGGTCTAAGAATATCCCTCCTCCTGCCCATATCCGTAGCCCCCTCCCTGAGACTCTTCTTGCACGTACTCCTCCGTTTTCTCCCAGCTGGCGGCCCAGCCTCCGTTCACCTGCGTAGTGGCGCCGTACGACTTGGCGGGCCCGCCGTAAGCAGCGTAACTCTGCGTGATGTCGCCCGTCTCCTCCGCCAGCTCGTCCTCGTCGATGAAGCCGCACTTCTCCTCGCTGGTGAGCTCGGGGTCGGCCCACGGCTGCTTTTCTCCTGATGCGAAGATCCCATAGAACACCACGCCGCCATAGTGCACCATGGAGGCGATGAGGAACACATATTGCCACTCTTCTCTGGTCTGAAGGGTGGAGAAGGAGAGAACAATGTTTATGTAGAACCCAATCAGTGAGAAACTATATACCCACTATAACAGAAGTAGTCAGTCTAATCCTACATCTACAACCTTTCCCCTATAAAGCCTGAACCATGAATGAAAGAACATTCTGATTCTTTGTAAATAGAGTATTTATTGGTCCTTATGAACAAACAAAAAAACTACTTCCACATATGACTTTTGATTTGTGTTATATTTGATACATCCGGTCACAATGCTTTAAATTTGTACATTTCTAACTGTCAAAAATATAATAATAATAAACAGACATATCAAGCGTATTAGTATTTCCAAAAATCAGAAAGAACATTGGTCAGATCGTAAACAGATGTGTGATTAGATGAAGTTCAATGTGTGTGTTTTTTTTAAAATATATTTTATGCATGGATCAAGATGTCTGCTTCGCACAAAACTCATTTACCTTGTTTTTTGTCATAGCACCAACAATAAGTGGACACACCATCCCAGACAGGGTACCCACTCCGTTGGAGATGCCCATTAGGATGCTGGCATAACGGGGTGCGATATCCAAGTGGTTGACATTAAAGCCTGAAAAAAGAACATGAAGAAATCAATGAAGTGACTTGTGTCATGAACATGTGTTTTGTTCATTTGTTTTTAATTGTCATGTTTTCCTTGTATCTCCTATTGTCATTGCCTCTCGTTAATTTTTTTTTGTGGCTGCCTGTGCTTCTCAACCGGTCCCTTGTGTCAACCAATCAGCTCCCTCAGCCACGTACGTGTGTCTTGTCCAGGTGTCTCTCGTTGTCTTGTCAGTTTTGTTTGCATTCAGTTCTCTGCTTTTTTCTTTTTGGACCTTGTTGATAATTTAGCATTTTTGAATGCCCAAGTAACGTACCTTGTTACAAATAGAGGGAGCTATGGCAACAATATAAGCAACAGTAACAGTGATGGATGAACGGAGCACAAACAGTGTCCATCTTGTCGAAGGAATAGGCCATAACACGCGCCATGTTTCCACCCGCTCCCCCACTCAGAGTGGCTGCTCCATTCTGTCTGCACGACAAATCTCTTGAGACCATTGCCTCTGAATTATTTAACACTTCAGGAGAAAGCTCGGGCAGCCACATTTTGAACAAAATCCTCACCGTGCTCTCTAGCTAATATAGACAGTTGCTAATATACTAATTTTGCCACAACAAACACTTAAATATATCAACGTAATGCAGCAATTAGTTAGACATAGATAAAGGGATGTCACCCCTATATAAGCTGTTATTGATGTAAAGTCAACATTTACATTGCTATCTCAACAAAGGGCTACAAACACACATTGGGACTTGAATAAATATCCAAAGTGTGATTCATTTAAAAGAAAAAGTTTAAGACCGTCAAAGATTCTCAAACTTAGATCCCTGTTGAAAAGCAGAGGACCCTATTTTCATAGACAGGCGCCAGCGTGTGCTCATCGTAAAAAGTCTAGTTCAGTGTGTTTGTGAATTTGTGCTTGTGCCTTACTGGACGATGCGGCTGCTGTGCTCCCGGCGCATCTTGCAATTTGGTGACAAGAAGTAGATTCAATTTTGAACTTGCAAAAAGCAGGTCTAAATGGTGGCACGGGTGCTGTGGCGATTTTGGTGGTTTTGGTTGAGGCACAGGCCGACTGTGCTATAAAAAATGGATTTAAGTTTCATCAACATTTCCAAGCCAGGCACAAATTAGAAATGTGGTATTTTTTTTACTCTCATGTGCGTAAGTGAAGGTGTCAAAATATTGAATATACTGTATTGTGCAAGTCTGGTCTTTGTACTTCTGATTTCCCACTTTTCATGGAAGACTTTCCATCAAAATTCCAGTGTATTCTTACTGGTAAATATTTAAAAAGTGAGATTGCTATCTACCAACCTGATATAGCAAATCCACTGAAGCCAACTGCCAGCACCAGGAAGGAGATGGCCACCCCTTTGCTGTGGGAGTATCCTACCACCAGCAGCAGCGTAGCCTCCATGCCAAAACCTAGCAGAGAGGGACAGCAGGCCTCACACACTGGCTGGCACGTCAAAGCCCCACAAAGCCCGCAGGCTGTTGCCCATCACAATGCCAATTGAATTAAGCCAGCGTGACAATTTCCTCTCAATTACATGAAATGAAATCAATGTGCAATCACATACTGTATGTGTACAAGTATTGAGCATCGCACCAGCTCTCTGATCACCAAAGCAAAACTGAACAGTGTGACAGTAACACCCTTTAGCTCTGCGGAAATAGGTGTGAAAATTGATACGTGGTCCTCAGTCGGGACTTCTCACCTCCGCAGTTCATGATTTTTCTGACTGTGGTTGTTGACATAATGTTGTTGCTGCGCAGGTAGTCCGCCAGCTGGCCGCCAAAGGGCACAATAATAGTCATCACCAAATGGGGCAGCGCAGATAGGATGCCAACCTACAAACACACAAAGTGCACGCAAACCAATCAGTTCGGTTTTGTTTTGCCCCCCCTTTACAATATATGTGTTAATAGTCTTGATAGGATTTGCACATTCATACCCAAATGTACAGTGTGGTACAGATACCACCAATGGTGTAAGCACTCCCTCTGGTGGTACACAAAATAATCACTACACAAGTACAATTCAGTTGTATTTAACTCTTTAGCACAAACACTTAAGTACATTCTTAGAAAAACAAAACGTAAAACAGCACTTTTATGTGGAATTGAGTCATTATTTAAGTACACTCTTAAAACTGGTCAAAAAGAACCCATTTTGGGTCAAAAATCGGCCCGACCTACTAACTTGAGTCAATGTGACCTGACTTCTAGGCTGCACTGTACAAAATAACGTATTTTTGTGTGCAAAAACAACCCAAAGTTTGGTCAAATTGACCCAAATTGGGTTCTTTTTGACCTGGCAGTTTTAAAGGGGAAGTCAACCAAAAAAAACATTTCTTGACATAATATGTTCTATGCAGCCCCACTAGTCTAAACATGACATTCTGATTAATATTGCGTTATAAAGGAACATGAGTTAAGCAGCAAAATCCAGCAGCTGTTATTAGAAGGCGGCCATTTTGCCACTTGCTGTTGACTGAAGATGTCATCACAGTTGCTCAGGACTCAGGCAACGACCAATCACAGCTAACCTGTTTTCTGAAGATGAGCTATGATTGGTTGCCTGAGCCCTGAGCAACTGTGATGTCATCTTCAGTCGACAGCAAGTGGCAAAATGGCCGCCCCCTGAGATGAATAAAAACGGCAGAATTTTGCTTTATAACTGCAATATTAATCGGAATGTCATCGTTAGACTGGTGAGGTCATATATAGCATGTCATTGTCAAGAAATGTTTAAGGTTGACTTTCCTTTTTAAGTGTGTTGTATTTTTATTTGCTATGTTTAAGCACAGTAGAAATATAAAACCTATAATAACTTTATAATGCTATCACGGCTTACAACAATATTGAATACACTTCTTTTTTTTATAAAACAGTCTTGTTTTAGATGAGCACTTGGGTCTACTGTGCTACTCTGTTAATATTGGTCATAGGTATTAATTATTATGTATTACATAAGTATTAGTCATACAAAGCAATTTTTCAGGTGTATTCAGTAGCTATACGAGGCCCTAAAAAAAAGGCTGCACTTGCTCAGTTTTCTGCCCCTTGCAACTTGATTGAAGTGTAACTAATTAGAATATCCTATTGATTAAGCCATCATTATAAATTTCCAGTCCTGCTGTTTGGATCACTGCCGTCATTTGTGAACGACTGCCGCCGTGTTATGTAACGCGCACAGCGCATAGACAACACTCTCATTGATTCAATTTATCCCGAGAGCAAAGTTTTCCGTGCTCCTAAACATTTGGCTAACACGTGTTTGTGCGTGTTGGTAACTTCACACATATTCAACATTTCAATCTATCAAGCATGCAAACGATTTACCTTGCTTATCTCAAAGCCAAACACTTCCTCAAAGTATGCAGGTTGGCTGATGAGTAGCAGGTAAAACGTCCAGCTCCTGCAGAAGTTGGCCACAATGATTGCATAGACGGGCATGGAGGTGAAGAACTTCCTCCAGGGTGTCTTGAATTTCTGTAAGAAGATTTGTTTTTCATTTCCTGCTGCATTTCACTTCACATGAAGTGTACTCAAAGTGAAGGATTGGCTTGTGCTGTAATTACTGTCGACTGGCAATGTTGGCTTTGTTGGGATCTATCTGCTCACCTCAGCAGGGCCCGTTAACATGGCACTCTCTCCAATGCTTTCCTCGATGTAGCAGCGCTCCTCGTCAGTAATGGTCGGATGTTCAGCTGGGCTCTCGTAAGACACAAGTACCCAGAACATGTACCAAAATATGCCAACGCACCCTACAACATCACAGACAAAAAAAATACATCAAAAATAATTCACATAAAGATACTTAAAATAATACCAAGAATAATAACAAAAATAAAAATTATAATCACATCAATGAATCAGAATTTAAGACTATTGCAGATGTGTTTTTGTACCCTTCCCCTGCTTAACTGTGTTTGACAGACTTTTCAAATTGCCTGAGGGAATAATGCTCAGGAAGGACAGCTATCTGTTTCCACCACAGAGAGAAAGATGTGGGGGTGGGGGAGGGGGGTCATTATGAGCACATGCAAAACATTGGGGGAAAAAATCGATACTTGGTCTGCCTGGGTAAAAATCCATTCGCCTTTCACTGGATGCATTGATGATCCACCTTTTGGAATATCTTGTTTTAGTTTGTTTGCTTTCGAATCTTATTTAAAATTATAACTAATCTGTATGGCCCAATGTGCCTTTGATCACTTAAAATTCCTATTGAAGTTGAATACCATAATTAACCATACCGTAGACATAAAACACCGAAGACCATCCTGTATATTGAACCAGTATCCCCGCCATAGGCATTGCAATCACCGCACCAGCATAGGAACCTGAAGTGAGAATTTTTTTTTTGAAAAATGTTATATAAGACCACCCTGAACAGAAAGTACAAGACCATTTCCTTAATAGTTACCACAGAAAGAGATGGTGGCTAGCCGACTCCTTTCAAGTGGAGGAGCCCATTTACTCCATATGCCGTGACAGGCTGGGTAGGTGACTCCCTAAATTGAAAGTTTGAGAAATACAAGTCAAGCGAAGGCTCTTCCTTGAGCAACAGCATCGTTTTTCTATTCTATGAACAAGTGGTTAACAATAACTGACAAAGATTAACATTTTCACCCTATAATTAGCCTGAACAAATGATACTTAATGAACTTGTTTATTGAGGAAAGCAGCCGTGCAGCTATTAAATGTTCATCAAATGCTAATTTGAGCAAGCTGCTGATATAATCTAGAATTGAGCAGGTTATGAAATGTATTAAAATCTCTCTCAAAGCATTGGACATCATTTTTGAAGAAGCATATACACTCTGCATATCTGGATTTCTGGTGTATTTTTTTCTGTATAGAAGTCAAAATTAAATGCAGAAAATAGTTATAATTGGACTGACAGGATTTCTTTCATGATTTTTCTGTCGTGAAAGTACAGTCAAGGAAATGTCTGGATCAATATAACCCATCTCCGATTTCCACGGGCTGAATCACAAGTGCACTTTACACGCCTTTGCTTTTCCATTGTGGAAAATTCAAACAGACCTATGTCTGTTTATCTTGCTATTCATAGCTAGAAGCAACACGTGTGGGTGGTTTTGGAATTATGTCTGCTTACCTCCACCAGGCCTTGCAATATCCTAACGAAAATGACACAACCGTAATGGACTCGAGCAGCCGATGGAATGAACATGTTGAGGATTGATGTTAACACGATGGCTGCGCCAAACACCCTAAAAAGATCAAATGCATTTCAAAACACGTGTCATCACAATTATTTCAACATAAATTGCACTCATTTCGCTCTTATGTCTACATTTTAAATAAGGGCGTGTGTTGATTAATTGGCAATTGCACGAGAGTGACATTAATTTTCCTCCAACGGCTGAACAGCATAGCAGACGTCATCGAGATAAATATTTAACACAGACACGTCCCAGCGCTTGTGTCGCCTAGCAACCGAAGTCGGAGCTCCAGCGTGCTTACAAAAAGAATAGCCTTTCCAAAATGTCTTCCAAGACACACATGCAGGATTATTGTTTGTGAGTGTGAATTTTCAAAACTAAGAACATTTAATAAGGTAACGACAGAGGCGTGAGGAAAGGAAATTATGTCGGACGCACACGTACGTACACCCAAACATAACTATTTCTCATTTCTGTCACACACTCCGCCTTCCTCATCTGCAGCACGCGGGAGGGGGCATCCCTAATCCGATCGACTCGTGTGTCAGGCACGGGACCAACATGGCGGCAATTACATCCGCGTGCAGTAAAGCACGCAGAAGACAATATTCTACAAAATCGAAAAAGATTAGAATGTTGAATTAAAATAAATGTTGACACTTTCGATTCCATTTCCTATCAATAAAAATAAATCACTTTCTTATTATTTTTATCTTGGATTATCATTAGCCTAAATCCAAAATAAATTTTAGTCTTTGAAATCTTGTAATCAAATGTCATTGAATTGGGATGTGAATAAAGGCTTTTTAGCGCCAACACATTCGAGGTCTGCTCTCCACGCCCCTGCAGATTAGAGCCCGCAGCCCTCTGGGAGCTCATTAACAGGTGGCACAAAGCCTGGCGCCGGGGGCCACTGCCCACAGCCTGCTGGGTGGGCCCCCCCGCTGCACACAGCCCTGCCTCATCTGCCTCATGCGTTATGACAAACCATGCGTTAAAATAAGCATATATGTGTTTGCAATAAAGAGCAGTTAAGCAATATGAACAGAATTTTTTTTAATTCGCTTGTATTTTATTTATTTATTTATTTATCTGAACGTTTGATATGTGACGTGGACAGCGGGTGTTGTGACGCTTGATCCTGCCGCCTACCTGTTTGCAGCCAGCCTGGAGGAGATGTATCCTCCTGGGATTTGAGTCACTATGTAACCCCAGAAGAAAGATCCGTGAATCATTCCCACCGTCTCTGGGTCCCAGTTGAATTTGGCTTTCTGGGAAATCGTTCGTAGAATAAAATACATTAATGACATTTTGATGATTTAAAATAAAATAAAAATTCTCAGACTAAATATTTTTGGCATTGAAAAAATAAACTACTTTAGTTAGGGAATAGCGATTTAAAAACAAAAAACAAAAAAAACAAAAAAACACTTGATAGGATAATTTACAGGCCGCTTGCAAGCGCTTGATTTTGACTTAACGTGCACCTTTTTATTATAAAAGCACTATATGAGTGAGATTTATATTTAGTGTGCATTAATAGGCCTACTAATAACGTCGAAAAGGATGCCTTTAATTATGTCTTGCCGGATGCAAGCAGGGAAATGCACCAAAAAAGACAAAATTGGGCCTTTAAAAAAGCCTGTTACCGTCTGACGTGATGTGAAATATTTCAACTGAATGTTATCATTTGTGCATGTTAATCCACTACGAATCGAGTGTTTTTTTTTTTAATAAGCCGTTTTTTGTATGTAAGCCTATATTGTTTTCTGAAATTGAAAATCGTTTTATGCGCATTTTGAGACAGGGGCCCTCTTGGATGTCATGATTTCACTTTGGGGTTTTTTGTTTTTGTTTTTTTTCTTAATCTGGTCTATATTGTTGGAGTGTGGAAAGAGGTATGGTGATGACGTGTTCGGTGTTGGGCACACCTCTTTAATGATGATCTTGCCGTTCTGGTGGATGGTGCTGTTGTTGACCATGCCCACGATGGCCACGCCCAAATTACACCGGATGCCGAAGGAGATGCAGAATCCCAGGCCGCTCAAGATGGCGATGATGTAGCGGCGTGGCAGGCCGAAGCATTTGCAGTCGCACAAGGGGGGTTTCCTCTCCCCGGCCGCGCGCGGCCGCCCGTCCTCCGTCAACTCGATCACCTCCCCGCCCTTTTGTCGCTTCTCCATCGCCCTGCACAGACCCAGCCAGGACACCACTTGGGACCATGCAGACCGCGCCAACGTGCGTGGAGATCATGCGAAAATACAGCCTCCGTTTTCACCCGCAACACGAGGCCATGTTTGGCTTTTATTGTGGAGTAAATGTGTGCTTTTACATTTCTTTGTAAAATATGTACCGCCTAAGAATGTGGGAGATAAAGGCCTTATTGGTCTCAGGAGACACCAACATAGAGTTCTAATTTATAATAAAATAATAAGATGATTAAATGTCCCCAAGTTCAACATTCTAGAGTAGAAAGAGAGAGGAAAATGGAAATATGCCCTTGTACCGCATTGCAGTATCGCTTTTATGCTCATTGGCATTCAGTGGACTGAAGAGCTCCCCACGCACATCTGGGCATCCCTCAGAGTGTTCCCTCTTTTTTTTCTCGCCCCCTCACACACATATTTGTACAGCATTTTCTTTTCGAGGCAATTTTAGGATTTATTCAAATGGATTTGAATTGTTAAAACGCGACTGATCAAGAAAAAGACATTGGAACATATTTAATTTAATGTGTGGTTTATTCCACAAACCAAAAAAAAGACGTCGATTGCTGTGTTTCGCTGCATAATAATAAATCCAGCAGAATGTGATGGAAATTATTCCCACCCACCAAGCCAAGAAAATGAAAAGAGGGGGTTGTCTAAATAGGCTATAGTTTGATCTTTTTTTCTTTTCTTTTCTTTTTTATAGATAAATGTAAAGCTGTGCAAACCGGTCCATATTATTTCATTGAACATGAGTAACAGTGACATGACACATTCACACATGTGGCCCTGTATCAATGGGCTGACCCCTGGCAATGCCATCAAGTGCGCGCGCGCGTGTGCGCACATACACAAGAACTCGATTGCATAATTCTCCTCACTTCTAGAGGCGTGCCTACAGATCTCTGTTAGTTGTAAACGACTTGTCGGTGGCCTGCAGGTGTGTGTAAATCCCAAATAAAAATGTGACATCAAGACATTCCCACGCTTTCCCTTCGAATCCGATCCATCAGGCTCGTGAAGCCATCGCGTCCTTACCTGTGCATGTGGCCCAGGGTCTTCCCCGCCAACTCCTTCATCCCCGCCGTGGCCCTGGTCTTCATGGACTCCATATCCAGTCTCTAAGTGCAGGCCCGTGCTCTCGTTGCTGTTGTAGTCTGGTTTTTACTGCTAGTACGTCATGTTCCTTCGCGGCAGAGCCGACTCGGGCGGCTGCACGGTAAATAACGAGCCAAGTTCTGATGAGGCAGACCAATTCAGTTCAGACAGGCGAGGATCCAGATGATGGCTCTTCTTTCACGACGAAGCCCATAAAAGGAAAACACCTTCTTCTAGTGGAATGGATCAGACGACGTGAGCGCCTTCATTCATCATCCAGCACCAACTCCGCTTGGATGGCGAGATGCTGAGCGGGAGGTGCGACTGGCCAGCAGCGAGCAGCAAAAGGCACAAAATGAGTGCAGGGTGTTAGAGTGAACGGCGAGACTCAGCCAGAGAGAGGAAAGAAAAGAGAAAAAGCGACTTATTGTAGATGAAAGCGCTTTTGGAGTTGCGTGTATAAAATGAAAGAGGGAGTGAGCCTCTGGTGTCTCCTGTGCTGAGCGCAGGTTGATCTGACGGCGTGTTCAGCACCGAGGTCAGCGACAGCCTCAACATCTGGACACGTGCAGCAAGAACAGGGCCAATATCACCATTCAACACACAAATATATTTGCGCTAGTTTTCTACTCATGTTTTAACGACTAAGAGTAACGATATGTTACAATTTATCTACACTGCTTCCAGTTAACTGGATGGTGTAATTTTATTCTGATGATTTCAACAGAATGTGGTGGGGGGAGGGGGGGGGGGGGCACATCATAACGCAAAACGAAAATACAAAGGTAGAAATCCCCTATTTGATAGCTGAAGCCCCTAAAGGCGGTGCTATGGAAACCAAATGAGCAGTGGATTTCCCCCCCAACAACCTCCTCTGCTCCGCGTAGGAATCCATTAATAATGTATGCGTCTCACCACATGTTCATCTCCCAGACAGCCAGAGCTTCCCACGGATACATGCACGCATTTTGGGATTAAAAACCCCCAAAACAAAACAAACAAAAGACAACAAATAAACAAAACAGAACAACTGGACACTACTACTACTACTAATTATTATTATTGATAATAATAATAATAATAATAATAATAATAATAATAATAATAATAATAATAATAATACATAAAAATAATAACAACAGTAATAATATTAACAATTTAGGCGACATACACAGTTGTGAAGCCAACATGACTTGTGGGAAAATAGCAGGCTTTCATTTATGGGTAAAGACTGCCACCTGGTGGCCGTCAAAATAATGACACCCAACACCATCGAGGTCATGTCTGTGTGTTGCCACAGAGAAGATGGGCACTGTACTTTAGTAGTATCTCTTCGAATTCAGAGTTGTTCTGATCTATTGGATGATTTATAATAACATATACACCTTCAAAAATATGTCCATAACATAAAAATGAACTCCAAGCTTGAACCCATGCAATAGGAACGTCATCGTGCTCTTCGAAGGGTGTTTCTTTCGTCACTTTATTGGGTGAAACCTGTTGCAAATTTGAGGTGGGCGAGGGGGTTGCTGACTACATAAATGTTTGAAGCTTTGAGATAGTCAACGCCACTGAAAATTAGGCTCTTTAAAAGGTAACCATTTCTAGCAGGAAAGCCTGATACCCCAACTAGTTTCAACCTAACTTTTAGATGCAAAATAAATAAAAAAGACAAGAAAGAATACAGTGACAAAAAATAAGTATTTTTATTATTTGTGCAGATAGCACAATGAATGAACTTCCATCACACATTTGCACTGTAAGAAAAAACGCTTTTCATCTTTATTTATTCTGGAGTTCCAGATAATATTACAATTGGTCCCAAAGCAACATACAAACACAGTTACAGGATTCCACCATATACACAATTGTGTAAATTGTTATTGTGGCCTTCATCACGAGTGGGACAAATGATTGATGATTGTTACAGTACCTCTCGCTATATATACAGTGTACTGTATATTCAATTGAATAAAATTAGTTATTGAGAGAAAAAAAAGCATTATCTATCTTCTTATGTCAGCAACAGTGCCTTGAAACCATTGGGCATTTTCACCTTTTGACACCTTACTTCTCGGCTTCTTTTTTTTAAATTGAGACTTAAATGACCATATCATGTATACAGTATGTTAAAATGTTGTGATATATCTTATAATCTAATCAACTTCTTCACCTGTTTGGTGAGTTTCGTGGTTTTCATGATGCTGTTGTTTACAAACTGTCTGATGAGGCCTTCACAGAACATGTGTATTCATACTGTCAGTAAATTACACACAAGTGGCCTCAAATTTTAAAAACTATATCATTTTCATTCCATTTCACACTAATGTGCTATGTTGTGTTGGCCCGTCATATAAAATCACAACAAAATAATCAGGTTTGTGATTGTAAGGTCACAAAATGTGAAAAAGTATACATTTTCAAGGCAGTGGAATATATTGTCACATATTTTTTTGGATCAGTGTGATTTTTTTGCTGTTGTTGCCATATTTCAATGGATGTCGTCAGACAGACAGAAATGAAACATGTAACATTTTTACAATGACAAGACTTCTTTTCACCACTACAAACAATACAACATACAGCTATTCGGATAAATTCAGTCACACTTATCTTGTACCCTCTTTAACAAGTATCACATGCCGGGACAAATATATTAAAATTATTTAAAAGGTTATTACAGCACTTGATCAGCACATCCATAATTGCTTTTTCTGAGGTGTGAGCTATGCAAAGGAAGAAGGCATTACATGGAGAATTGCACAATTGTTTTTCTCATTGCTGTAAATGTCCACATCAACCCTTCATATTTTCTATGGCACAGATACACTACATGCACTTGAGAAGCAGATGCAAAATATTGATTTTTCACTATGTCTGCTCAGATCCTAATATAGGAATCCATTACAGCAG